>NC_133324.1:865023794-865323794 GCF_042186555.1 Aquarana catesbeiana
GAGGATTTAGGATCTGTTACCTAAGCAGATGTAATGGTGTGCGCATGTTTTTTATGTTGCAGTTAGGGCAGCAAACTTCATTTCAGCAGGAGGTGTCTGATAATTATGATGCCTTGTAACTTCTCGAAAAAGTACAGTAGAATTAATTAAAATGGTACCAAATGGAAGTCTATAAATTTATCTTCACTTTGAGACTAAAGATTATTACCTAACTGTAATTTATTGTTCTTTTATTGCCAGGTACATTTGTCTTGGTCAGATCTACACATCATACAGTTACATCTGGTGGTTGGTGAAAGTGTCATTGCCTAACATTTCCAAGGAACAGTTTCGTAATATTTACCCTCAGAAGCCAAGATGCCTCGAAACTGTGTAAACAACGCATATAACTTCTGCTACATTTGTTGCAAGGTTACATTTGCATCTCAAAAGTGCAGTATGACAGCAGTGGTAAAAAAGGCATACAGCTATATTTTGGATGCAAAATGGGGGATCAGGACAAGAGGTGGCCCCCTCATTATTGTTGCATTACATTTGCGTCATTGGCTAAACCAGAAGAAAAATTCCATGCCTTTCGCAGTCCCAATGGTGTGGAGGGAGCATGAAAATGATACATTAAAAAACAATAAATGAATGGAAAGTTATGTTATTGGTATCAATAAAAAGATACATTTCTAATGATTAGTGTGACACCATTCACATTGCTATATCACATTTTGCAGAAAATTTATGGAGCATAATCTCACATCCCCCTTCCCAAATTAGCTGCAGAAGTTAAAGCAGTGTAGCGCCACCTCTGTGAGGGCCACTGGAGGATGACTGACTCCAAAGGTTGCACTGAACCTGCAAGCCTCCCGACACCTCTGTCACCTTGGGTTTAGACATATTTCAAAGTGATAGTACAATTACACAGACACCAGACTGTAGCAAAGTAATAAGTGTTTTACTTACGTTTCTTGAAGCAGATAAGAACAAATTACTTCGGCAGATATCTTTCAGTATTAAACTCTTAGGCCGCCTACACACTATTGCACATTCCGACAACAAAATCCATGTTTTTTTTCCAATGTATGTTGGCTCAAACTTGTCTTGCATACAGACGGTCACACAAATCTGGGACAAATCTTGCCTTCCATCCATCTTCAGCCAGGATGAGTCCGAGAAACCGGAAGTGACAGCGCGGGACCCACCAATCACACCACAGCAGGGAACAATGCTATAGAGGGAGTCTTCAGGGGGCAGAGCTCTGCACCCCGAGGACTTTCTAAAGGAAGCCAATAAAGCTTCCTATTTGCAATAATGTGATTGCAAACACGTCATGCTTCCCATACACCTATATGGTATGTCCGGCATGCCGCACACACGTAAATGGCCATTATTCATTTTTTTGTTTGTTTGTTATAGATGTCGTAGATGTGGTGTAGATGCGGTAAAGGTTCAGTACAATGCCATATAGGGTTGGTATAGGTGCAGTCTAGATTTGAAATAAGTGTGGAATAGAGTGCAGTATGATTTGGGTACAGTTGGTGTCCTGCTCTCAGTGGCTCAATCCCTGCTAGCAGTATCAGCAATGGGCAAATAGCCCTCTCACCAGTCCTCGGGATGCTGCGTTGACCTATAGCTGAAAAAGGGGGGCCCTTGGTCTCTCCAAGAATACCTCCTGTGATCAGCGGTGGGAAGCAGAGGGTGAGTAAGCGCTCCAGTCTCCCTGTGGCAGTGGTGCAAGTGCTGTGATGTGGGTGATGCTGTGCCGTCCTAGGTGTTCTCACTCCCAGTCTCAGATTTCTGCTGGATTTGTCTCCAGCTGGCAGACAAATATCCAGACAGAGGTGCTCTCTCTAATTTCTTTGGTGCCAAGAGGAAACACTTTCCAAGGTAGTTTTAAAAAAAATCACCTCTCCACTCCTTATACTGTGCCTATTGGAATCTGTAGTGCAAGAAGTCTATTTTTTCTCATTATATGGCTGCCATCTCAGAATACAACTCCCAAGAGTCTTAACGCTCAGCATAGAAGTCTATGGGCGTTCTTGGCTTTCGCTTTCCACCTGCTAGCCAGAGGAGAATGGTGCAGCATACCATCAGTATCTCAGCAGAGGGAGAGAGGAATAAATAAAAGGCAATGTCTCCACCCCATATTGCTGTAGCCCAGCATCTGGCTACATGTCTTTCTGACTCTTGGGTTAGAGCATATCAGTTGGTATTTAGTGGCCTGGCTATGTATGATGGCCCTTTTGGTGTGTTGGGGTGGAAGTTGAAACTGTGGAAATAGTTGTATCGCACAATGGGTTCTCTGTATATGAATGGAGAAGTAGGGAACACCCAGAAAGCTTGTCCTGAAAATGTAATTGTTCAAACACAAAAGTATCACATACTACAGTACTCGACCAGTGGTTATCATTTAAAGATTTTCAAGTAAACAAATTTTCTATGCTGCAACATATGGTATTTGTACATTTTATGTATATAACAAAGACTTGCCTCTTTATATAAATTGCTTTCTTCTTACTGCAAGTATTTTTTTTTCAAATCAGATATATTATACCATTCTAACTTTATATTTGTATTTACTTACTGTATGTGCCTGGATTAATTACTCATTTGGGTTACATTCACTTGTTTGCTTTTGTACAGTATTAAGCAAAGTATATCTTAAATAGTAATAAATGTTACTGCATATAAATCATGTCTAAAATACACCACACCCCAATGGCAATGTATAAAACCCACAGAGGTGTGAAGGCACCCAAGTGTTTTGATGGTCTGTTAATGTTTGTTATAAAACCTGAAAAAAATACAATTACTAGATATGCTTATATACAGGAGCACACCTTGGCTTCTTCTTCCCTTGGTCTTATGATAAAATGATTTTCCTTAATCCTTTTATTATTGCGCTTCAATTAATATATATGAAAGGTGTACTTTTAATTATTTTCACCTGTCCTAAAATCTAATTAAAATACAGCAGGCAATTAAAATGTAAAGCTGGCTTTGAAACAAAAATACATTTGCAGTGGCAATGCACATGTGTCCTTATAGTACAAGTTAATGTCAATCAAATAAGGTGTTAAGATACAGTAAACCTTTCTCCACCTATCGCCACCTGTGGTTAATTATGACTATTTTTATTATTATTATTCCTTGAATTATTATTATTCCTTGCCTGTGATTGTTTTTGAAAACTACTTTTAATTATACAGGAGATAATCATTTCTGATCTTCAAACCTGATTTTGTTGGTGTAATAGTATACTGTTTATGTACGATTAAAACTAACCACAGTCATCATAATAAGTAATATATTTTATTAAGATAAACACACCTAGTCCTCGAAAGCATTTACATATTCAGTGATACTTGCAAAAGTTATTAGATGAAGATTAACCCACAAAGGTTGCACATACAATATACTGTATTACTATAAAACCACCAATATACACTATAGGGGGAAAGGTTTGTGTGACAAGAACCACAAACCTATATGAACCTGCTTGACATCCTATTCTAACACCATGTTCATTAATATGGGGCCTCTCCCACCATCACCACCACCATTTGTGGCTATAACAGCCTCAACTCTAGGAATGCTTCCCTCAAGATTTTAGAGTGAGAATTTGCAGCCATTAAGTCAAAATAAGCATTTGGACAGATACTGGTTTTGAATGAGAAAACAGCGAACCGCAATCCAGTTCTTCCCAAAGATGTTCAACAGGGTTGAGGACAGGGCTTTGTGTAGTCTTTTTTCAGTTTCTGTAACCAAACTTGTCCACTTGCATTGCAGAGCAAATTTGAAAAATGAAGTAACATTTCAGTCATCTTTATTGGAGATAGTCTTGTCTTTTAAACCTAAAAAGCAGTGGCAGAAGTTGCTGAGTAGGGATGAGCTTCGTGTTCGAGTTGAACCCATGTTTCGACTCAAACATCGGCTGTTCGATCATTCGCCGAATTGCAAACGCTATGGGCCGTTCGCGCCAAATTCGTGTGGCGCGTCACGGCCCATAATTCACTGCGGCATCGCAGTGCATTGCTGGCTTATGATTGGCCAAGCATGCACTATGACCCGCATGCTTGGCCAATCACAGCGCCATCTGTAGAGAGAGCTGTCATTGTCCAAAGCCAGGGTGGCTTTGGCCAATTATGGCTCAGGGGGTTTAGAACACGCCACACACTATATAAGGCCGCCTGCACGGCGGCCCTGTGTAGTGTATTCCGGCTTGAGAGAGAGATAGACAGAGAGAGAGATATTGTCATTTGATTTAAGTTAGATAGATTAGGCAGGACAGTCAGTTAGCTGCACTTACAGTGTATTGTGTATATATGCATCCCAGGTGGTGTGTGTGTGTGTGTATATAATATATACATATATATATATATATATATATATGTGTGTGCGTGTGTGTGTGTGTGTGTGTATATGTATATATATATATATATATATATATATATATATATATATATATATATATATATATATAATATATATATACATTGTATTCAGTTTAGCTAGATCCGTTTCTGTTATCTTCCTACTGACAGGCAGGCTTGTGTTGTTACAGTATTTCCAGCTACCTGAAGAAAATTGCTGATGTTCTTTTGATCCTATTAGTACCTCAGTCAGGCAGCTAGACTATTTACAGTTAGTGTAGTGCGTCCTCCTCACAGTGTTCAGCTAAAGCTACAAGTCAGTTTAGTGTGACCTCTGCACAGTGTTCAGCTAAAGCTACAAGTTAGTGTAGTGCGACCTCTACACAGTGTTCAGCTAAAGCTACAAGTTAGTGTAGTGCGTCCTCTGAACAGTGTTCAGCTAAAGCTACAAGTTAGTGTAGTGCACAGTGTTCAGCTAAAGCTACAAGTTAGTGTAGTGCGTCCTCCTCAGTGTTCAGCTAAAGCTACAAGTTAGTGTAGTGCGTCCTCCTCACAGTGTTCAGCTAAAACTACAAGTTAGTGCGTCCTCTGAACAGTGTTCAATTAACCACTTGACGACCGCCTCACGCCGATTTACGTCGGCAAGGTGGCACGGACAGGCAAAATCACGTACATATACGTGATTTGCTTTCCGCGGGTGGGGGGTCCGATCGGACCCCCCCCGGTGCCCAAGGCGGTCATCTTTTGTCCAGCGGCGATCAGAGGTGAGGGGGAGGCCATCCGTTCGTGGCCCCCCCCTCGCGATCGCCGCCGGCCAATCAGATCACTTCCTTTGCTGCTGTATGCTAAACAGCAGCAAAGGAAATGATGTCATCTCTCCTCGGTATTCCGTTGCAGCGCCGAGGAGAGAAGACTTCACTGTGAGTGCACCAACACTACACAACACAGTAGAACATGCCAGGCACACAAAACACCCCAATCCCCCCCCGATCGCCCCCCGATCCCCCCCCAATCACCCCCCCCCCTCCTGTCACAAACTGACACCAGCAGTTTTTTGTTTTTTTTTTCTGATTACTGCATTGGTGTCAGTTTGTGACAGTTACAGTGTTGGGACAGTGAATATTAGCCCCCTGTAGGTCTAGGATACCCCCCTAACCCCCCCTAATAAAGTTTTAACCCCTTGATCACCCCCCGTCACCAGTGTCGCTAAGCGATCATTTTTCTGATCGCTGTATTAGTGTCGCTGGTGACGCTAGTTAGGGACCTAAATATTTACGTTCGCCGTCAGCGTTTTATAGCGACAGGGACCCCCATATACTACCTAATAAATGTTTTAACCCCTTGATGGCCCCCTAGTTAACCCTTTCACCACTGATCACCGTATAAGTGTTACGGGTGACGCTGGTTAGTTTGTTTATTTTTTTTAGTGTCAGGGCACCCGCCGTTTATTACCGAATAAAGGTTTAGCCCCCTGATCGCCCGGCGGTGATATGCGTCGCCCCAGGCAGCGTCAGATTAGCGCCAGTACCGCTAACACCCACGCACGCAGCATACGCCTCCCTTAGTGGTATAGTATCTGATCGGATCAATATCTGATCCGATCAGATCTATACTAGCGTCTCCAGCAGTTTAGGGTTCCCAAAAACACAGTGTTAGCAGGATCAGCCCAGATACCTGCTAGCACCTGCGTTTTGCCCCTCCGCCCGGCCCACCCAAGTGCAGTATCGATCGATCACTGTCACTTACAAAACACTAAATGCATAACTGCAGCGTTCGCAGAGTCAGGCCTGATCCCTGCGATCGCTAACATTTTTTTGGTAGCATTTTGGTGAACTGGCAAGCACCATCCCCAGGCAGCGTCAGGTTAGCGCCAGTAGCGCTAACACCCACGCACGCACCATACACCTCCCTTAGTGGTATAGTATCTGATCGGTTCAATATCTGATCCGATCAGATCTTTACTAGCGTCCCCAGCAGTTTAGGGTTCCCAAAAACGCAGTGTTAGCGGGATCAGCCCAGATACCTGCTAGCACCTGCGTTTTGCCCCTCCGCCCGGCCCAGCCCAGCCCACCCAAGTGCAGTATCGATCGATCACTGTCACTTACAAAACACTAAACGCATAACTGCAGTGTTCGCAGAGTCAGGCCTGATCCCTGCGATCGCTAACAGTTTTTTTGGTAGCTTTTTATTGAACTGGCAAGCGCCAGCGGCCTAGTACACCCTGGTCATAGTCAAACCAGCACTGCAGTAACACTTGGTGACGTGGCGAGTCCCATAAGTGCAGTTCAAGCTGGTGAGGTGGCAAGCACAAGTAGTGTCCCGCTGCCACCAAAAAGACAAACACAGGCCCGTCGTGCCCATAGTGCCCTTCCTGCTGCATTCGCCAATCCTAATTGGGGACCCACCACTTCTGCAGCGCCCGTACTTCCCCCATTCACATCCCCAACCAAATGCAGTCGGCTGCATGAGAGGCATTTTCTTTATGTCCTCCCGAGTACCCCTACCCAACGAACCCCCAAAAAAGATGTCGTGTCTGCAGCAAGCGCGGATATAGGCGTGACACCTGCTATTATTGTCCCTCCTGTCCTGACAATCCTGGTCTTTGCATTGGTGAATGTTTTGAACGCTACCATTCATTAGTTGAGTATTAGCGTAGGGTACAGCATTGCACAGACTAGGCACACTTTCACAGGGTCTCCCAAGATGCCATCGCATTTTGAGAGACCCGAACCTGGAACCTGTTACCGTTATAAAAGTTAGTTACAAAAAAAGTGTAAAAAAAAAAAATATATATATAAAATAAAAAAAAATAGTTGTCGTTTTATTGTTCTCTCTCTCTCTATTCTCTCTCTCTTGTTCTGCTCTTTTTTACTGTATTCTATTCTGCAATGTTTTATTGTTATTATGTTTTATCATGTTTGCTTTTCAGGTATGCAATTTTTTATACTTTACCGTTTACTGTGCTTTATTGTTAACCATTTTTTTGTCTTCAGGTACGCCATTCACGACTTTGAATGGTTATACCAGAATGATGCCTGCAGGTTTAGGTATCATCTTGGTATCATTTTTTCAGCCAGCGGTCGGCTTTCATGTAAAAGCAATCCTAGCGGCTAATTAGCCTCTAGACTGCTTTTACAAGCCGTGGGAGGGAATGCCCCCCCCCCACCGTCTTCCGTGTTTTTCTCTGGCTCTCCTGTCTCAACAGGGAACCTGAGAATGCAGCCGGTGATTCAGCCAGCTGACCATAGAGCTGATCAGAGACCAGAGTGGCTCCAAACATCTCTATGGCCTAAGAAACCGGAAGCTACGAGCATTTTATGACTTAGATTTCGCCAGATGTAAATAGCGCCATTGGGAAATTGGGGAAGCATTTTATTACACCGATCTTGGTGTCATCAGATGCTTTGAGGGCAGAGGAGAGATCTAGGGTCTAATAGACCCCAATTTTTTCAAAAAAGAGTACCTGTCACTACCTATTGCTATCATAGGGGATATTTACATTCCCCGAGATAACAATAAAAATGATTAAAAAAAAAAAATGAAAGGAACAGTTTAAAAATAAGATAAAAAAGCAAAAAAAAATAAAGAAAAAAAAAAAAAAAAAAAAAAAAAAGCACCCCTGTCGCCCCCTGCTCTCGCGCTAAGGCGAACGCAAGCGGCGGTCTGTCGTCAAACGTAAACAGCAATTGCACCATGCATGTGAGGTATCGCCGCGAAGGTCAGATCGAGGGCAGTAATTTTTGCAGTAGACCTCCTCTGTAAATCTAAAGTGGTAACCTGTAAAGGCTTTTAAAGGCTTTTAAAAATGTATTTATTTTGTTGCCACTGCACGTTTGTGCGCAATTTTAAAGCATGTCATGTTTGGTATCCATGTACTCGGCCTAAGATCATCTTTTTTATTTCATCAAACATTTGGGCAATATAGTGTGTTTTAGTGCATTAAAATTTAAAAAAGTGTGTTTTTTCCCCAAAAAATGCGTTTGAAAAATCGCTGCGCAAATACTGTGTGAAAAAAAAAAATGAAACACCCACCATTTTAATCTGTAGGGCATTTGCTTTAAAAAAATATATAATGTTTGGGGGTTCAAAGTAATTTTTTTGCAAAAAAAAATAACTTTTTCATGTAAACAAAAAGTGTCAGAAAGGGCTTTGTCTTCAAGTGGTTAGAAGAGTTGGTGATGTGTGACATAAGCTTCTAAATGTTGTGCATAAAATGCCAGGACAGTTCAAACCCCCCCCAAATGACCCCATTTTGGAAAGTAGACACCCCAAGCTATTTGCTGAGAGGCATGTCGAGTCCATGGAATATTTTATATTGCGACACAAGTTGCGGGAAAGAGACAAATTTTTTTTTTTTTTTGCACAAAGTTGTCACTAAATGATATATTGCTCAAACATGCCATGGGAATATGTGAAATTACACCCCAAAATACATTCTGCTGCTTCTCCTGAGTACGGGGATACCACATGTGTGAGACTTTTTGGGAGCCTAGCCGCGTATGGGACCCCGAAAACCAAGCACCGCCTTCAGGCTTTCTAAGGGCGTGAATTCTTGATTTCACTCTTCACTGCCTATCACAGTTTCGGAGGCCATGGAAAGCCCAGGTGGCACAAAACCCCCCCAAATGACCCCATTTTGGAAAGTAGACACCCCAAGCTATTTGCTGAGAGGTATAGTGAGTATTTTGCAGACCTCACTTTTTGTCACAAAGTTTTGAAAATTGAAAAAAGAAAAAAAAAAAAGTTTTTTCTTGTCTTTCTTAATTTTCAAAAACAAATGAGAGCTGCAAAATACTCACCATGCCTCTCAGCAAATAGCTTGGGGTGTCTACTTTCCAAAATGGGGTCATTTGGGGGGGTTTTGTGCCACCTGGGCATTCCATGGCCTCCGAAACTGTGATAGGCAGTGAAGAGTGAAATCAAAAATTTTCACCTTTAGAAATCCTGAAGGCGGTGCTTGGTTTTCGGGGCCCCGTACGCGGCTAGGCTCCCAAAAAGTCCCACACATGTGGTATCCCCATACTCAGGAGAAGCAGCTAAATGTATTTTGGGGTGCAATTCCACATATGCCCATGGCCTGTGTGAGCAATATATCATTTAGTGACAACTTTGTGCAAAAAAAAAAAAAAAAAAAGTGTCACTTTCCCGCAACTTGTGTCAAAATATAAAATATTCCATGGACTCAATATGCCTCTCAGCAAATAGCTTGGGGTGTCTACTTTCCAAAATGGGGTCATTTGGGGGGGGTTTGTGCCACCTGGGCATTCCATGGCCTCCGAAACTGCGATAGGCAGTGAAGAGTGAAATCAAAAATTTACACCCTTAGAAATCCTGAAGGCGGTGCTTGGTTTTCGGGGCCCCGTACGCGGCTAAGCTCCCAAAAAGTCCCATACTCAGGAGAAGCAGCTGAATGTATTTTGGGGTGCAATTCCACATAGGCCCATGGCCTGTGTGAGCAATATATCATTTAGTGACAACTTTTTGTAAATATATTTTTTTTTTTTGTCATTATTCAATCACTTGGGACAAAAAAAATAAATATTCAATGGGTTCAACATGCCTCTCAGCAATTTCCTTGGGGTGTCTACTTTCCAAAATGGGGTCATTTGGGGGGGTTTTGTACTGTCCTGCCATTTTAGCACCTCAAGAAATGACATAGGCAGTCATAAACTAAAAGCTGTGTAAATTACAGAAAATGTACCCTAGTTTGTAGACGCTATAACTTTTGCGCAAACCAATAAATATATGCTTATTGACATTTTTTTTACCAAACACATATGGCCGAATACATTTTGGCCTAAATGTATGACTAAAATTTAGTTTATTGGATTTTTTTTATAACAAAAAGTAGAAAATATCATTTTTTTTCAAAATTTTCGGTCTTTTTCCGTTTATAGCGCAAAAAATAAAAACTGCAGAGGTGATCAAATACCATCAAAAGAAAGCTCTATTTGTGGGAAGAAAAGGACGCAAATTTCGTTTGGGTACAGCATTGCATGACCGCGCAATTAGCAGTTAAAGCGACGCAGTGCCAAATTGGAAAAAGACCTCTGGTCCTTAGGCAGCATAATGGTCCGGGGCTCAAGTGGTTAAAGCTACAAGTTAGTGTAGTGCGACCTCTGCACAGTGTTCAGCTAAAGCTACAAGTTAGTGTAGTGCGTCCTCCTCAGTGTTCAGCTAAAGCTACAAGTTAGTGTAGTGCGTCCTCTGAACAGTGTTCAGCTAAAGCTACAAGTTAGTGTAGTGCACAGTGTTCAGGTAAAGCTACAAGTTAGTGCGTCCTCCTCACAGTGCTCAGCTAAAACGACAAGTTAATGTAGTGCATCCTCCTTACAGTGTTCAGCTAAAGCTACAAGTTAGTTTAGTGTGACCTCTGCACAGTGTTCAGCTAAAGCTACCTGTAGAAGGTTGGTGTTGTTCTCATACTACAGGCAGGCAGTTGATTTTGCTAGCTGCAGTATCAGTGTATATATGTATATGTGTGTGTGTGTGTGTGTGTGTGTGTGTGTATGTATGTATATATATGTATGTGTATATATATATATATATATATATATATATATATATTATCCCAGCTTAGTGCAGCTACAGGCCATTAGTATGTCTGGAAGACCAACAAGGAGAGGCAGACAGTCACAAGCCAATAAAAGAGGGCAAGCAGGCTCTGTGTCTAGAGGCAACAGTGCTGGTCGTGCAGACGGTGCATCCTCATCAGCACGTGGCCGCGGGACACACTTGGCCTTTTTTTCAGCAGCTTGCCGTGTTGAGCCGCAACATGCGGAAGACTTGGTCGAGTGGATGACCAAGCCGTCCTCATCCTCCTCATCCTCTCTCACCCATGCTCAGGGTACTTTGTCTGGCAAAGCAGCTGCCAACGCGGCCTCTTCCCTCGGCTCAATGGCATCAGTGACTCCTTCCCTAGCCCCACCATGTCCTCCTGAGGAGTCCTTCGAACTGTTTGACCACAGTGTTGGGTACATGCTCCAGGAGGATGCCCAGCGTTTAGAAGGCTCTGATGATACTGAACTAGATGAAGGCAGTAACGTGAGCATGGACAGAGGGGGTGCCTAAGAAGGACAGCAATCTGGCAGTCATGCTCCCCCTGCTGCAGCATACTGCCAGGTTTGCTCCAGTGATGAGGGAGGGTATGATGAGGTCACTGACTTAACGTGGGTGCCTGATAGGAGAGAAGAGAAGGAGGAGGATGCAAATCACTGAGGCAGGATGCCCTCCAGGGGTCAGCCTAAGGGCAGCACACTGACTGCATCACACCGCAAAGCTCCGCATGTGCAGGGCGCTGCTGTCTCTGCACGTTATTCTAAAAGTTCTTTGGTGTGGGCCTTTATTGAGACGAGTGCATCAGATCGCACCTCTGCTATTTGCAACATATGTCTCAAGCGTATCTCGCGTGGCCAAAACATCTCCCACTTGGGCACCACATGCTTGACCAGACATATGTTGACCTGCCATGCAGTTCGTTTGGCAAGCGTATCTAAAAGACCCACACCAAAGAACAAAGAGGACCTCTCCTTGCTCCTCATCAGCTGAGATCTCCAACCCCACTATACCTTCAGTCCTCTCTGAGACCTACACTGAGAGGAATGAAGGTGTAGAATTAGGTGTGTCACAGCCAAGTACTTGTGGGCAATCTGCTTTCGGTACACCGACGTCAGATTGTACCAGGCAAATTTCCCTGCCCCAGCTGCTGCACCACCGAAAGAAGTTCACTCCCAGCCATCCACATGCCCAGCGGTTGAGGTTGGTGTACTTGGGGGACAGGAGCCACACTGGGGCAGAGGTTCTGTCAGCTCTGCAGGGGCAGGTTCAGAGGTGGTTGATGCCACGCCAACTTAAGGCAGGAATGGTGGTTTGCAACAATGGCACCAACCTCCTCTCCGCCCTCTGACAGGGACAACTGACCCATGTGCCCTGTTTGGCTCACGTCCTTAACTTGGTGGTGCAGCGGTTCTTGGGCAGGTACCCGGGCTTACAGGATGTCCTGAGGCAGGCCAGGAAAGTCTGCGTGCATTTCCGCCGGTCATATAATGCCAGTGCTCGGCTGGCAGACCTCCAAAAGGAGTTTAACCTGCCCAAGAACCGCCTAATCTGTGACATGCCCACCAGGTGGAACTCAACGTTGGCCATGCTGCAGCGGCTGCACATGCAGCAGAGGGCCATCAATGAGTACCTGTGCAACTATGGCACCAGGACAGGGTCAGGGAGCTTGTTTTTTTCCCCACACCAGTGGGCCATGATCAGGGATGCATGCACTGTCCTGTCACCATTTGAGGAGTGTCCACCTGTTGGAGCACACGCTGCGTGGAATAATGGGCAGGGCACTTGAGGCGGAACAGAGGCAAGAAGAGGAGGACTTCCTTAGCTCTCAAGGCCCCTTTATCCAGACAGTGTTCCTGCGTGCCCGCCGATCACACAGGAAGAGGAGGAGGAGGATTGTGTCAGTATGGAGGTGGAGCCTGGCACTCAGCATCAGCAGCAGTCTTTAAGGGATCAGTCCCAAGAAACACATGGACTTGTACGTGGCTGGGAGGAGGTGGCTGCGGACCATGTCGTCGTTAGTGACCCAGAGGACTCCGGACCAAATGCCTCAGCAAACCTACGCTGCATGGCCTCCCTGATCCTGCAAAGCCTGCGTAAGGATCCTCGTATTCGTGGTACCAAGGAGAAGGACCAATATTGGCTGACAACCCTCCTTGATCCACGTTACAAAGGTAAGGTTGCGGACCTTATCTTGCTATTGCAGAGGATGAAACATCTTCGGGAGGCCTTGTAGAAAGGTCTGTGTAACGTGTTCCCAGAGACTGGGAGGTTACAAACTCCTGTTTCTGGACAATGTGTTGCTGAGGCTTCGGTCAGTCAAAGAAGGAGCGGTGGAGAAGGTGGCCGTCTGAACGATGCGTTCAGACAATTATTTAGTCCGCAGCCCCAAGGTATGATCGGTTCCAGCAACCATCGCCAGCGTCTGTTTTACATGGTGTAGGAATACCTAGGGGCAAGATCTGACTTGGACACCTTTCCCACCGAAAATCCTCTGGGTTACTGGGTCTTGAGGATGGATCACTGGCCAGAGCTTGCACCAGTCCTCACAGTTACTCTTGGTGGGCGCTGGAACGGGCCCTGCTGTGAAATATTATATCAAGAATTGTAATTACATGCCCCTCTTGAACAGGGGCTGAAAAATTGGTCCTTTGGTGGTGGTGCTGGTGGCACAACACTGCAACCCCTCACAGATACTCTAGCTGGAACGCAGGAACGAGCCCTGCTGTAAAGTATTGCATCAAAAATTGTAATTACACGCCCCTGTAAAACAGGGGCTGAAAAATTGGGCCTTAGGCACTGGTGCTGGTGCCACAACATAACAGGATAGTCACTAAGCATCAGCATAGGCAGTCTTTGAAGGGATCTGACATTTAAAAAAAAAATATTCGGTTACATCAGCATCAGGTGCTTGGTAGCTGGTGGTGATCCAAGACTGATTCATTTTTATGAAGGTCAGTCGATGGACCGAGTCGGTAGACAGACGCACCCTGTGATCGGTTACAAAGCCTCCAGCAGCACTGAATGTGCGTTGCAAAAGAACGCTGGATGCAGGACAGGCCAGTAGCTCAATTGCATACTGTGAAATCTCTGGCCAGTGATCCATCCTCAAGACCCAGTAACCCAGAGGATTTTCGGTGGGAAAGTTGTCCAAGTCAGATCTTGCCCCTAGGTATTCCTGCACCATGTAAAACAGACGCTGGCGATGGTTGCTGGAACCGATTATACCTTGGGGCTGCGGACCAAAAAATTGTCTGAACGTATCGGTCAGACGGCCACCTTTTCCACCACTCCTTCTTTGACTGACCGAAGCCTCAGCAACACGTTGTCCAGAAACAGGATAAATGTTTGCACAACCTTCAAAGTGTGTACAAAATGAACTACACTTTTTTTTTTTAATTATATACAGTGCCTTGAAAAAGTATTCATACCCTTTTAAAATTTTCCACATTTTGTCGTGTTGCAGCCAAAAACGGAAATGTATTTTATTGGGATTTTATGTGACAGACAAACACAAAGTGGCACATAATTGTGAAGTGTAAGAAAAATGATAAATGGTTTTCAAATAAATATCTGAAAAGTGTGGCGTGCATTTGTATTCAGCCCCCTTTACTCTGATACTCCTAACTAAAATTTAGTGGAACCAATTGCCTTCAGAAGTCATCTAACTAGTAAACGGAGTCCACCTGTGTGTAATTTAATCTCAATATAAATACAGCTGTTCTGTGAAGGCCTCAGAGGTTTGTTAGACAACTTTAGTGAACAAACAGCATCATGAAGGCCAAGGAACACACCAGACAGGTCAGGGATAAAGTTGTGGAAAAGTTTAAAGCAGTGTTAGATTATAAAAAAAAAATCCCAAGCTTTGAACATCTCACGGAGCACTGTTGAATTCATCATCCAAAAATGGAAAGAGTATGACACAACTGCAGACCTGAAGCCAGAGATCCCACTTATTCAGGGAGGTCAAAATCGCTGACATCTCTCCCCAGTAGCCTCAGAAGATACACACCAGGCCCAGCTGATCAGGGCATGGTGTTTAGAAAAGCCTCAGAGCCAGAGTATATAGATAGACAAAAGACTCCACATAGTGTAATATTGTCTCCTATTTGCAGTTTATTAGCAGCAGTGCATATACACAGGATAGCCAAAGTTCAAGCTGAAAGCATGTCTCAATCCAAACAATCCAAACACTTCCTTAAAACTTACTTAAAATCAAGACAGCGATTACATATGTGCAGAAGCGTGTGTACATGTCCGTCCCGACGATCATTTCATCATAAATAACGTCATCAGGGGTGATCAGTTTCCATGATAAAATAGGAACATTTCTTGCTCTGTTTTACGGTAGCTAGCATAAAGTTGGGTCCAGGCACATGCTATAGATCTTACATATACTGTGGCAGGGCAGCCCTTAAGTGCAAAATCACGTACTTGGTCTGGGGAGCGTGCCGTTGGACACCCGCTCCTGCTGTGATTGGACACAGCGGGAGCCAATCAGTGGGTCCAGCGGACACGATGTCTGCTAGGATCCCAGCGTTCGTTTGGAGTGAGGCAGAACAACGTCTGCCTATGTAAACAAGGCAGACCGCTGTTCTGACAGAGGGAAAAATGGAGATCTTGTGTTTCCTCTGAGCAGAAATACGGATCTCTGTTTTCCTTTAGTCAAGGCACATCCCCCACAGTTAAAAAGCACCCCCTAGGGACACATTTAACCCTTTGATTGCCCCTGATGTTAACTCCTTCCTTGCCAGTGTCATTAGTAAAGCGACAGTGCATTTTTTTTTAGCACTGATCACTGTATTGGTGTCACTGGTCCCTAAAAAGTGGCACTTAGTGTCAGACTTGTCCACCACAATTCTGCTAAAAATTGCTGATCGCCGCCATTACTAGTAAAAAATATTTAAAAAATAAAAAGTCCCTAAATCTATCCTATAGTTTGTAGACACTATAACTTTTGTGCAAACCATTCAATTTGCGCTTTATTGGGATTTTTGTTTTTCCAAAAACATGTAGCAGAATACATATTGGCCTAAATTGATGAAGGAATTTGATTTTTTCCATTTTTTATTGGGTATGTTTTACAGCAGAAAGTAAAAAATAATGTTTTATTTTTTCAAAATTGTCGGTCTTTTTTTGTTTTTAGCGCAAAAAATAAAAACCGCAGAGGTGATCAAGAAACCACCAAAAGAAAGCTTTATTTATGGAGGGGAAAAAGCACATAAATTTTATTTAGGTACAAAGTCACACAACAGCGCAATTGTGAATTAAAGTAACGCAGTGCCGTATTGCAAATAGTGGCCTGGTCAGGAAGGGGTAAAGTGAAAATAAATCGTTTTATACTTACCTGCTCTATGTAATGTAATAGCACAGAGCAGCCCCAACCTCCTCTTCTCAGGTACCCTTCCAGCGCTCCTGGCTCCTCCTCTCTAGCGAGTGCCCCCTATGGAATGGGGCCCATGGATTGGGCTTTTTCTTTGGGAGTACTCGTCTGTGCTTACTCCCAAGCATCTATAGACACAGACAGTGGGACTCAGCCCCACCCCCGCTCTCTTGTCACTGGCTTTAGTTGACAGCAACGGGAGCCAACAGTTTATGCTGCCTTAGCAAAGCCAGTGTAACCAGGAAGTGAGGGAAGAGAAGGGCTGCAGACAGGCGCAGCGCTGGATTGAATAAGGGCTCAAGTAAGTAAAAGGGTGGTGAGGGGGCGATACTGATGCCTAAAAATTTTTTACCTTAACCCCTTGCCGACCGGCTCACGCTGATATACATCGGCAGAAGGGCATGTACGTTGCCCTTTAAGACGCGGCATTGTGGGTGCACGTGCGCCCGCCCGCCGCAAGCTCCGTGAGTGTGATTGCGGGTCCCGCGTACTCGATGTCCGTGGTGATACCCGCGATAGTCTCACGGAGAGGAAGAACAGGGAAATTCTGATGTAAGCAAGCATTTCCCCATTCTGTCTAGTGATACTGACACTGATCACAGCTCCCTGTGATCGGGAGCGGTGACCGGTGTCGTGACACATGTAGCCCCTCCCCCCCACAGTTAGAACACATCCCTAGGACACACTTAACCCCTACAGCGCCCGCTACTGGTTAACTCCTTCACGGTCAGTCACATTTACACAGTAATCGGTGCATTTTTAATCGCACTGATCGCTGTATAAATGTGAATGGTCCCAAAATAGCACCAAAATTGTCCCATGTGTCCGTCATAATGTCGCAGTCACAATAAAAATCGCAGATGGCCACCATTACTAGTAAAAAAAAAAAAAAATTATAAAAATGCCATAAAACTATCCCCTATTTTGTAGACGTTATAACTTTTGCGCAAACCAATCAATAAAGGCTTATTGCGATTTTACCAAAAATATGTAGAAAAATACATATTGGCTTAAACGGGAAAAAAAATGTTTTTTTAATATTCTTGGGGGATGTTTAGGGATTATAGCAAAAAGTAAAAAATATTGCGTTTTCTTTTCAAAATTGCTGCTTTTTTGTTTATAGTGCAAAAAATAAAAACCGCAGAGGTGATCAAATACCACCAAAAGAAAGCTCTATTTGTGGGGAAAAAAGGACGTCAATTTTGTTTGGGAGCCACGTCACACGACCCCGCAATTGTTAAAGTGACACAGTGCCGATTTGCAAAAAACGCCAGCCAAATGGTCCAGGGCTGAAGTGGTTAATGCAAAGAATGCGTTAAGGTAAAAAATGTTTAGGCTTTAAAAAACACTCTGTTGCCAAATGTGCACCTGCAAGGAATGCAATGAAATTATGTAAAAAGTGTTACATGGTTGTATTTACTGATTTCAACAGCTCTTAATTTAAATATCCTATCCTATTTAATTGAACTGAAGTTCTTGTTTTATTTCTGTCCTATGTAAACAAAATTGTAATTTCAATTTTCATAGCACAGAGCAATACGGAATATGGTTGACGAGCTAGGGAATAGATTTGAGTTTACTTTTGAAGTGGAATGCCGGGTTAAAAAAAACCTGGAAATAGATGTATCTATACAGTTTGACCTGGCAAAAAAAATGTAGTTTTGGTAAACCATTCTTGTGATACATGCACTTTTGCCAGTCCCATAGAGCTTCTCTATGATTAGCTGGTTCCTTGTCCAGCTCCTTTCTCACTGCACATTGACAATGATTTTCCATCCAGTAAGGAGACTGGAAGTACAAGTTGACGCAGGAGGCTCAGAAAGCTGAAATGTTCCGTAACTATTCAACAATGGCTGTGCAGTTTTTACAGTGTGCATTAAATGACGAATTGACTGTACAGAATTACAAATACTGTGGAAGCTAAATAAATAACTTATAAGCATTAGCTGTATGTATTTCAATTATGTATTTTGTTGATTTTGGGGGGTTTTGCTTTAAGACTTTTGATATTTTTGTTACCAAGTCCCAAAAGTCTTTGAGGACTTAAAAAAAAAAAAAGAAAAAAAAAAAAAGAATGCGCGTGAGCTAAGGTCTGTTAAAACTGTACTCTCCTTTTGAAAATTACATCTTTTCAACTGTTCATAGAAACCTTCAGTTGCGTTCTTGTGATTTCTTCCCCTCCCCATACTCCACAAAGTATATGGTCTGTTGTGCAAAGTGAAACTCTGGAAAGCTTGGGGGTCTAGGTTCATGGAGTAACTTGAGATGAAAACATCTTATAGATATCTGTGCATCTATTTTGAATGCTGTTACCATGACCTCTTCCATTTCTTTTGTGATAAAAATAGGTGTTTCGTTGTCCATGTGTACTGTGCTGCACAAGTAATCTTTTCTTTAAGAGTATCCATGCTATTAAGATGTGAATTTTATTGCATATTGAAGAAGTTCTTTCAAGACAAACAGCTTATGATGTGCTTACTAGAGATGAGTGAATCTGCCCAAAATTGATTCCCAGGGGGTTCGTTGAATCACATTTTACATACAGCAACAGCACGCCAATATGACTCATTTCAACTTTAAGAGAAAAAGTATTTTTTACGTAGTTTTGGCTGCAATGCCTGATTTTTTTTTTTTTTTCAGCAGTAATAGTCCTGACTTGATTAGTGGAAAAAGTAACAGCCACAACAGATCCAAAAGCTAAAGGAAAGTTTACTAAGCTAAAGCCCTCAACTTCCTAAAAATTGGTCAGCGACAAAACAGTTTTGTGCAAAATTTTCAGGTATGTGTTTTGTAAAAAATGGCTAGTATCAAGACAGTGTGCAAGCACATGAATAGACAACAAATAAAAAAGTTAAGGCAGGTAGTCTCTTGCAATACAAATTAGAGTGCATTATCTGAGATACAATAGCCACACACATTGTTCAGTGGCTGTACAGTATAGTATGTAAGCAGCTTGATTAAGGTGCAATATAAGAGAGAAAAGGCACGTTTTATGTGAGCACGCTATAGGAGGGAGAGACAAAGCAGATTTTATCCTAAATAGAAATTGGAGTGTATTATGTGAGAGACAATAGCCATACTGTACAGTGCCTGCACAGTATGTAAGCAGCTTTGTAAGGCCATAGAGAGGGAGAAATGATGCAGGTTTTATCTTTTAAATAGAAATTAGAGTGTATAATTTAAACAATAACCACAAATATTGTACATTGTTTGACAGTATGTAAGCTTTCTAAGGCTAAAATGTAAGAGGAAGAGCTGAGTAAAGTTTTATCTTGAAAAAAAAATTGGAGTGTATTATATGAGATACAGAAGCCACAACTACTGTTCCATGGCTTGACAACAGGTAAGCAGCTTGGTTAGGGCACATTACAAAATGGAAAGATGAGACAGGTTTTATCTTGAAATACAAAGTGGATTGGATTATGTGAGAGACAATAGCCACAGATATTGTTCAATGGCTGGACAGTATGTAGGCAGCTTGGTAAAGCCCCAAAACAGAGAGAGATGAAGTCCCAATTTTAAGCCACAAAAGCCTTTTCCCTACATCAGATTGCCCAAGAAGAGGGGATTTGTTTAGAGCATTTTAGAAACCTGTAAGCCTCCTTTATCAAAATGGGGGCTCCAGATATCTGCCCCTCCCAGGGAAATTAGTACAGAGGTACACTGGTAACCCTTACCCATTCCCCCAGATAGCTAAAGGTAAAGACACCCACACCATGAAAAATAATTTTATTGCCAAAAAATGTAAGTAATGTCTACTGATGGAAATGTATCTTCAAGCAAGCCACCTAGTGATGTAAATCCATAACTCACCACTACGACTCACTACCAGATGAAGTTTTCCTGCTGCCATGAAGACCTGCCGCCCAACAAAGTTTTCCCCTCTGCCCTACCCCTCCACACTACCACATTTTCCCCCTCTGCACTACCACTGCTCAATAACTTATCCCCGAAAAAAACAGCAGGGGATCCTAGGTGATGTCACTGAGCAAATATGGTCAATGACATCTGCTGGATTCCCCAGCTGTTCCTGTACATGCAGCAGCTGGGGATTTTGACAGGCAAGCTGGCCAATTTCGCCCAGTCTGCAAACAGAGAACAACATTGGTTTGTGTCTAATCCACGTTAGACCTGAACCCAAATGTCTTCATTAGTATTTATGTCCTTACATGTCTACATGTGATCATCTAAATATTTCCTACTGTAACTGCCTTCTTATTGAACATTGAAAATTATGAAAGGCTATTATATAAAATCATTATTGTCAATTCTAATGCAAATTGTAATGAAGTGGCAATTAGCCGCAAGGAATTTAGTACATTGATGTCCATTATATGGTTTCCATTAGTGTTGCTACACTAGTATTTTTATTTGCAAGCAAACTTTGTTACTAATCATTCCTATTTTATACACAATTGCCTCTAACAGAACAACAACTGTGTGAACTTGAATGGCTCTACTAGTTGAGGAGCACATCGTGTGGTGATATTGCTAAGAAGCAGGCAAAATAGAACATCCTGAAGCTCATCTGTATTTATAGGAGTATGTCATGTATTGTCAATGCCGCAGTAGGATAGCACAACTTTTTAGACATATATGGACTTTGTTGGGTATTATGACACAATGAGTACACCTTATACACATTTAGACATGCTTGCTGGGGGAATTCACATGTCTTGAATTGTATTAGTTGCAATGTCAGCCTCATACAAATACTCACAAAGACCATTAAAGTGTTAATTAAATGTGATCAATTAAAGGCAAAACATTTTTCTTAGTTTTGAATAGTGTAGGGAAGGTCTGTACACATTGCCAAGTTTTTAGTGCTGTGACCTTGCTGGAGATAGTAGCCCCCTCTTGTTTGCCCTGGTGACCATTTTTACTGAGAAAGAAAGTGAGCAGAAATCTTAAAGTAGCTAAAGGCAAAACTTTTTTTCAGAGGTTTATAACCCCTGTCAGGTTTTTTTTGCCATCTGTGTCCCATTGGGGAGATTTCCCTTCACTTCTTGTCCCATAGCCAATAGAGGAAGTGAGAGGAAATCCCTTCAAAGTGAGAGGATCCTTGGCTAGCTTCCCACTGTGTATGAGCCATGGTGCATTTTTTAAATGGTCCCACAGCCTCCTGGAACCTGTGACATGTCCCATAAGACTGCAGGCAGTGGGGGGGGAAGCTGAACATTTATTTTTACCTGTCAAAATTAGGTACCCGCTCCATAAATAAAAAAAGTGTCCAAAAGTTGGAGAGAAGGGAGGCAGGAGGCAGAAAAGCAGAACTTCCCCTTTTGGGTGAGGGGTTGTTAAACAGGGCACACCACCACTGCCAGCCCCTCTGCTAGGATTACATGTAGTATATAGTGTATGCCGTTTTGTAAAATTCTTCTTTTAAATACTTCTTTTCTTCTCCCCAATCAGCGGTCACATGACCGCCCATCGCTCTCTTCCTCCGTTGTATGTACTACAGAAGAGGGAGGGCCGAGGTCTCCCTCTGATGTCTGTGGGGTGGTCACATAACCTCTCTCTGTAGTACATACATCAGAGGAAGAGAGCGAGGGGCAGTCACGTGACTGCTGATTGGCAAGAAGAAAAAAGGTATTTAGAAGAAGAATTTTA
The DNA here is from genome assembly GCF_042186555.1 of Aquarana catesbeiana. Lineage (NCBI taxonomy): Eukaryota > Metazoa > Chordata > Amphibia > Anura > Ranidae > Aquarana > Aquarana catesbeiana. Next base: position 865,045,704 of record NC_133324.1, read on the forward strand.
CATAACGGCATACGCTATATACTACATGTAATCCTAGCTGAGGGGCTGGTAATGGTTGTGGGCAGTAATTCGTATACTGCTCTGGACAGTGCTAGAAGGGGAGGGAGGGGCAGCTCACACACAAAGCTGACAGGCAGGGAGGGGAGGACACAGGAGAGCAGAGAGGAGAGCTGCAGATGACAGTGGCACTTAAACTGACCATGGTGTCAGGGCTCAGCAGCCATGATAAACCGTGGTCAGTTTACAGGGGGGAGGGCATAGCCAGGCAGGATCAGTCAGGTATTTCAGGTGATACAGGGGGCCAAATTACACAGCACAAGCACTGTGCTGTATAACATGCTTTAACATGCTATAACATGCTAACATGTAAAGGCTCAAAAACACAAACAACAATTTTACTGCAGAGCCCAAGAGGTTGATTTACAAAAGGAGACGATAATTTTACAAAGTGGATGTTCAGTTAGCTTTGTAAAAGGGAAGCTATGGTTATTTCAATCATTCAATCCTGTTCAAGGAAAATATTTGTTGTTTTTTTTTTTTTTTTAATCTCTCTTGCACATGACTTGGTTTTCAAAGTAAATACAATTTTCCCTCATTTAGCAAGCTAAGTGAACATTTACTTTGCAAGAACATTCACTTTATTAGGTGAACATTGCCTACACCTTCCGTAAATAAACTCCTATGAATCTACCAAGAGCACCATGCACATTTTTATTACCTTTCAGCGAGTATACTTCAAGGCTTCTGGTGGATATGTACAGTACATGTCAAAATTTCTTTAACCAAAATTAAAATACAGTTGTAAGTCTTAGTTTTTTTTAAGTTTTTATGTTCTTAAACTGTTGCCTATTTAAATTTTAAATATATGTAGACAAACTTTGATTTACAAATAAATTTGATGACAAATGATTCCCTAACCACTAGCAAAAGATACAGCACAGTAGGTTAAGCTCTCTTTGAAGCTCCCTTTGGTAAAAACAAGCAAAACTGTCCTTTTAAGGCCTGGTTCTCAGGTGTGTGGGTGGTTCCCGCAGCCTCAGCCACGCTTACAGAAAACACAGAAGATGCATGTGGGTACCGTTAATTCTAATGGCACTCGCACACACTGGAAATTGCAGCAGCCACTTCCCACACTGTGAACCACACTGCACTTGCAGTTTCCTTGCGGACTGTGATTTTAAGGGACCTTTTCCCTGCGTTTCAAAAGGCACAGGAGCCCATTCAAATGAATAGGCTGCCGTGCCTGCATAAGACGCAGATTGCAGAGCCGCAGAGGAGTTAACCAGGCCTAGGTGAGCAGTCACTGATCTAAAACCTTATTCAAATCCTGGAAACAAAGGGTTCACTGCAGCATAATTAATGTTAAAAAAATGACCAAGGATTTTAATGCTGGATTTAATGTGTTGGCTGGATAGAAGGCTGCAAATATTATTATGTATTAATTCATTTCCACATGACTAAATTTATATATATATATATATATATATATATATATATATATATATATATATATATATATATATATATATAATTTTTTTTTTTTTTTTTGTTAATGTTACTTTATTTAGCTATGACCATAATAAATACTTATGTACAAAAATACAAAATATATACAAAGCTGTAATGGAAATTTATAAGTTCTGTATATAATTGTATTCTATTTTGTATGTATTGCACACTGCCCTCACTGTGCACACAAGTCCTGATTAGAATTAGCCTGCCTATGTAACGCCCCTTGTTACCATAAATGTACAATTGTAATATTAATGTGATACCTACGTAATCATGTGTATAAAAACCTTCAATTGCATCATAATAAAGCAGAACAGTTATTTGGAAAGATGCTGAGCATATCTTTTGTTCCCTACTGCAGTAGTTATTATTAATTTGGAACCACTAATCAATATGAGGATAGGAGTTGCCTATTATCAATTTAACCGAGTCAGCATGGCGAGCTTTGCCTTAGGAGGGGATTCCAGGTGACCCTGAGTATCTGAAACGAGGAGCTTGAGACGATCCGGGAATTTTCTGATAATCAGCCGGCTGAGGTAAGCCTTTTGCTTACATTTGAGTTATCAGACTTCCTTGATCGGTAAGGCATTTTCGGGACAAAGGGTACCTATTTTACTCCCCTTAATCGAACTGTATTGATTGGTGGTTATATATTATGTTGTCACTGTCTTTTATCTATAACACTCTGATGGACAATAAAGGGTAGAATAGTGCTGTTCACATGTATATGTAGTACATCTGCTAGATAAAGTAGTTTAGAGGCAAGAGGGTATAGGCACATGTAGAGAAGACTGGCCAGTCATTATGGGCATTGAATTAAGTAAGGGAATGAAGGGTAAGAGACCCTCCAAAAATGCCCAGCGCAAGAGGAGCGCTACATATGAACCGAAGGTGCGGTTCTGCCTATACAGAGCCCCTAGATTAATGGACAGTGATCCAAAATGGGTAACTGGGTTACCAAGGTCCACAGGGACTAAGAATCATGCAGAGTAAACAGCTAGAGAAACAGCTATCTATGTGAGCAGGATGGATCAAGGGTGACATTAACACTAGACAGAAAGGGACATTTTCATGTTAAGTTGTGGGATGAATTTGGGGTCAGGCACTACAACTAGTAAAAGTCAGAAACAGAGAAATTAGAGTTAAAACAGAATACTTTATATGTTGTCATAGAGGGAAGATGGGATGAGCACTGTGGCTGCCCGTCTGATCATAGAAGCTACATATAAAGCTACATGAACAAAATAAGGAAAGCAGAATTTAGGCAGGGAAATTATTAATGAGAGTTCAAAGAAAGTGAGAGAATCATATGCATGTGTTGTGTACAAATGGGAAAAATGTAAGCGATTTTAGAGAGATATTGATGTATGTGTGTGCGAATGCTGGGACCTTTAGTTCTATTGCTTGTGTGTGTTATGTACGCAGATGTGACCCCCTCCTTTGTGCTCTCCTGAAATAATGTGGCTGAGATGAGAGGTCAGTGATAAGCTGGAAGGACACCATGCCAATTCCAGTTTTTTAGACAAAACATTTATAACAAAATGTGCGGGGTTAACAAATCTAATGATAAACAACGTGATCACAATTATTTTGAATCTGTTTTCCAAACCTGGTAAAATGAAGGTTACATTTAACCATGTATTACACAAATTGAAAAAGGGAAATTAAGTAAAATTAAGTAATAATGAGTATTTATTTCTAATATGAGTTTAACAATTTTATTAATAATATAGATATATTGAAACTGGTTTAGACAACCTTTGGTTGGAAATGAAATCCAGGTTATTGGGGAAATTTGAAAAAATGGGATTAGTTTAGATTAAGATAACAATTTTGTAATTTTACATTTATACAATAAGCCCTTATTGAGAGATAAAAAAAGATTAAGATGAGGTTGTTATTTGGAATACAGCTGCCATAATATTTAACAAAGCCAAGATGGATGGGATACCTAAGAAGTTTTTCTACAAAAATGAAATTTTAAGGTTTTTGATGATAACTTGATGTGCAGTCCATGATGTGAGAGTAATAATAAATAAAATTTAAATATAACAGACCCATCACATCAAGTCCACACACCCTGTTAGGATAGATGCCACCTGCAGCCAGTTGTTTTATAGTTTTTGATGCTTTCTGGTCCATCGTACAGATTGTTGGTCCTTTTGTTTTTATTTATTTTTATTTTTGAAATCCAAAGCAGAATGTGTGGATTGTGAAATAATGTGCCCCATTTCCTTGTAAGTGCCGTGGTATAAGCAGAAGAATATTTTGGATTTATGGGCATCTCTCCATGACCGCAGGGTATTGTTATCATTTATTATAATATTGCCAGGAAAAAGTTGTCTTTTGAAACATGAAACTGGAGTTCTTACACAAACAGCGTGATAGAACACAAGCCATTGTAATATATTTATGCAAGCTGGACCCAGTAATGAAGGGTTCATCCCGATATATCAGAGCTGTAGCTTTTATGCAAAAGTGCTATTAGACAAAGTTAGATATTGTTTTGGACAAACATAATTTTTAAGGGTCCGACATTCTGTGCAGCAAATATACAGCTAACTAAATGTCTGTCTAATGAAAGGTTTAAAATATGAGTTAGTTTATGTACAAATTTAACAATGAAAAATGCGTACATTTGAATCCAGCCACCTTATTGCTACTATTGGAGGAGGCTGGAGACAAAGGAAGACACACGTGTTAAATTGATGACGTAGGAATCAGCTGCTGTGAGCCCAGTGCAGGACACACTCCCTGAAGACCCAGATATTACATTTTTTGTAGATTTGAGTATGCAGTTTATCACCCAGAAGGATACTCTGTATTCAAAGTCATTGGATCTTTTTTTCCCCAGCTCAAGAAGCAGAGCTCCATGTTTTTAGCAAAGCCTGTGAGCTATAAAAAGAGTATATATTTATATAGATAGTCGAGATATAGAGAGCTTTTGGTTCCATTTGAAGGGCCTGAAGTTTGTTTTTACTTCGGCAGGTAAACCAATAAAGCATGCCAAGTTAATTTGATTGGCTGTTTTCAGCCTTACAGGTTCTTGCTGAGGTAGCCATATTAACCTTCACACATGGAAGCAGACCAGGTGACTAAGGATGCTGCATTTACAGCCCCGGACACTTGATGGGTCTGTGCAACTCACAGATTCCACCCTAGTTCTGGCCCAGTATAGCTGGGATTAATATTTCAACTTTAAGGACCCCAGTATGAGAAGAACAAGTGGTCCACAGGGGGCAGCTTCTTATGAAACAGGACTTTGGAAAAGGTGATCATTTATGTCTGCCAGCCACTCTTTTCCCTCCAGCTTGACACATGGGCCGTGTCACCAGTCACAAGCATTTATGGCTGCCTTAGTAAATGAGCATGGGATAGAGCCAGGGTTCTCCACAGTTGTTTTTATAACATACCACTTCTTGTTTTACCTGTTACCAAAGGTGTTACCAAAAGCTGAACATCCCTTCCAGAGATTACAAAAAGATATATCCAGATGCCCAAGTTAGGATCTTAAGAGTATTCATTTTGTCTTTATGGACATGTTTTTTGGATGTCCAGTGGCAAATGCTACTGCAAAGGCCACAGTAAAAAGTGTTATCAGAAGTAGTTTGTAAATATAGAGTACAGAGAGTAACAGAGGAAATCATTTTTATAGGAGAGTCCTTACTAGAAGTTTTGAGGTTTTATTTTTACACCCCCTACTGTCTACAATGTAGCCGACAAAGTAGAGTAAGAAACTAGAAAACTTTTGTCTGAACGTTTTGTTATATTTTATCAAGCCCCTAAGGGGGATATTGGACTCTCTCCCTATGGGATTTGGTTTGGGAGTGTGTTTCTCACTTGCTTATATTTTGTCTCAGCAGCTGAAGTCCTGCATTTGGATCTCACATAGAATGTTGCTGATCTTTTAAGGTTTTTGACAAACTCATTTATGTGTTTTCTCCCCAATTCCAGATCCTAAAAGTTTGGAAGGATCTAAAACTAAAGCCAGGTGACTTGTGGATTGTTAAGAGACATTTATATATAAGGAAATGTTTGGAGACTCAATACAGCATCTATTTCATGTACAGTTTTTGCAGAACTTGAAGGAAAAGTCACCTGGATCCACACCAGACACTGCAAAAATGACTAAATTAAAGAAATCTCTGTGTTAGATTTGTTTCCCTCTTGTGATCACAGTCTAGGGTACTTTTTGATTCAATTACTTTAATTGTAAGGGATATATATATATATATATATATATATATATATATATATATATATATATATATATATATATATATATACACATTTGAAAAGTAGTTTAGCCATGTTGAAGTCATATTTGTCTTTTGTACGTCTTCCATTTTATGTAGAATTGTCTGTGTTTACATATGCTGATAAGTCAGCATGCCCACAATTCAGCTAGAAGGCCATTCTGGCCACAGGAGTGTACAGCCAGTACTCTGTAAATGTGTCTTATCAATCATTTGTTTTTCACAATGAAAAGTCATTTTGTAATGAAAAAGTTGCTCAGCTATTATTTTCTCCACAAAGGAGTTTTTGCCTCTTTGGCCGGGACTACCTCCACCTAAGCATGTGGAGGTTCCAGGTTAAAGGTGATAGCAGGTATGTTTAGTGATCAAAATATTGATCAAAAGAGGGGAGACTGTAATAGAAATTTGTAAGTTCTGTATATAATTGTACTGTATTTTGTATGTATTGCACACTGCCCTCCCTGTGAACACAGCACTAATAATGTTTTAATTACATGTTTACATTCTTTCGAGTCCTGATTAGAATTAGCCTGCCTATGTAACGCCCCTTGTTACCATAAACATACAATTGTAATATTAATGTGATACCTACGTAATCATGTGTATAAAAACCTTCAATTGCGTCATAATAAAGCTGGAAAGATGCTGAGCGTATCTTTTGTGTCTGTTCCCTACTGCAGTAGTTATTATTAATTTGGAACCACTAATCAATATGAGGATAGGAGTTGCCTATCATCAATTTAACCAAGTCAAAAACCACAATGCAGTCAGTTACACCACAAAACAGGGTTAACTGACAGTGGCTAGTTAATATTCCTCAGCCAATCGTCAATAGCTAATTTATCCATAATATTCAGTCTTCATTTTTAGGTACTGTATATACAAGAAGCTGAGTATGTATTCAACAGCCAAGTTGCCTGTTATTCTAACAGATACTACACTCTTAACCAGTTGTTCAAGAGCATGCTAGGCTCTCCACTTGAGTTCCCATTCAAAATTACATAAGTGCACCTGAAACCTGAAAAAGTCAACATCTAAAGTTGGCCCAAAGCCTAGCTCTTTGTTTAGAACACATTGCTCATTGTCCTTTAAAATCCAAGCCTAGCCAAATAATTTCTTTATTAATAAAGTGAGAAGGAATTAGCATTTTTGTCAGGTCTTTAGTGCCGTTAGAGACTGCACCAAAAAGATTTTCCATCACCATTTTAGCCATGTGACACCAGGACGAGGAATTAGGGGAATGTGTTATCCAGACAGCAATAAAAACTTCACAATGATACTTTTTCATAAGTAGCCTGTTGTGCCCCAGCCTTCCAGTTTAGATATATTTTATGTGATGTACTGTGATCATTTGTTATGATGTAGTTGTCAGCCCAGTGACAAAGATTCATAAAAGGTAGTCATAGCTAGACTCCCTGGACAGATGGTGGAAGATCTTACCACATCTATTAGTATTATTACACCAATCTATTGAAATCACGTAGTCACCAATTGGAGTTAAATATGTACTAACTGGTCTAATAAAAACTCAATTGAAATGTCTTTTTTGCATATCTGTTTGAGCAAAAACTACCTGTTGATCCTGCCAGAAAGCAAGTGCGTATGTAAGTTTCTGAGAACTCTGCACTGTTACAAGCACTTCCCAGTTCACCTCAATGAACTACTGTATATAATATCTTTCCCATATGTTATGATGATGAGAAAAGGGTTTGGAGGTTCTTTATTCCAAAACACACCCTATCCTGGGGTGATAATGCTGTGCCTCCGTAAATACAGTACAGTGAAAGAGTGTTGTCACCCTAGGACAGGAAGTGTGTTTAATGCCAGGATCACCAGGTGAAAATAAAGTAAAAAAGACAGATGAAAGAAAACTAATGCAACCACCTCTAAGGGCGGGCAAGCAATAAATAGTATATGAGTATATACCATTTTTGTTCTTAGATTTAGATACACAGTGAATTGAGTATTATAAAGTTGCCCAGTTCATTAGCAAAAAAAAAAACTTGTTAGTCAATAATATGGGGTATTTTGGTAAAGTTTAGCTAAGTATCAGCCTGCATTTCTATGCACTGAGAACACCATTGAACAGGCAACATTAAGGACTGTAGATGCAGTAGTCAGCAAAGGAAACAATGCAGCAGATGAAAGACACATCATGCTTGCTTCCCAGCAGGGACATCAGAACAAAATTGGCTGAAACCAGTAGGACCCAGGTACACCCATCTACTGTCCAGAGAAGTCTGGCTAGAAGAGGGTCTTCATGGAAGACTTGTGGCCAAAAAGTCATCATTTTGACATGGAAACAAGGCTAAGCTATTCAACTATGCATGAAAACATAGGACAAACAAAAGAAACAAAAGATTTCCCAGCATACTTGCCAGCCAGCCTGCAAAACAACCAAATTGACCCCATCTAACAATTTACGTTAAAAGCAGAGGGTTTTGTTTGCACACATATATCACTGATATGCTGTACTAATGGACACTAATAAGCTGCAGTAGTGTGCACTGATGGGGCTGCACTGATAATTAATGATGATCAGTGCCCTGAATATCAGTGTAAATACATGCTGTCACAGGATTGCTGGTTATCGGTTTTGCTTTCCTCACACAGTGACAGAGCTAAGGAAAGGAAATGCCGATAACCGGCATTTGTTTACATGGGTTCAGCTGTGATTGAACACAGTAGAGCACATGGTAAAGGACTGCTGTGATTGGCCCTTTACCTTGATCTGTGATCAGCTGTGCCTGAAGAAAACAGCAATCACAGAGTATGTAGCTATAGCACGGTCAGCAAGTTAAACAGAAGGAATCCTTTTTTTGTTTTCAAAACAAATCCAAAAAGTGTTGAGTACCTAATTTTAGGACAGTGGGCGGGGTCATGCAAATCATTCCATTTTTTTTTCCTGGGTTTGCCTAATCTATAGATTTTTTTGAGTACTGACAAAAACACTTCATTTCTTTTTAAGTCACATGGGATTTTCTTTCTAAACATGTCACCTCCTGTAATTGTTAATTACTTGATTCCTTTAGGACCTTTGAGACTAATAGTCATGTTTTGTTCTACTAGAGCTATTTTTCTCCCAAGAAATATTCCCACTGCACTTATGTTTTTATGAGAGCTCATATTATCATATCTGTCGAAGAATTTCCAAAATGCTTTTTCTATTAGGTCAATAGAAGAAAAGTGATTGCATGAAAGGGTAGAGATGGTCAGGGTTGGCTTCATATTTGCATTAATGGATGTCTGTACAGGTAGACCTCAGTTTGAATATGCAGTTCATTTTGGGTACCATTTCACAAAAAGGATGTTGCTGTACTCCAGAGAGTATAGAGTAAGGCAACTAAATGAATAAAGGTCATGGAGGAGCTATGAGGAAACAGTAATTGAATATATTCTTCTTGTAGAAGAGTCAACTAAGGGAGAATATGATCAATTTTATACTTAACTACTTGGTTCAAACTTGTTTACTTTAAAATCACTGCAAACTGCAAGTGAGCACTTGGAGAAACCAGTGTTCAAGCTCCCCATTGGAAAGGCATATTTACAGTAGAAACTGTAAAAACTGTAGAATGGACTTTAATGATTCTAGCCAATATTGTTTTAAAAAAGGCAGTCTGTGTTTCTAAATGCACAAAATATAAGTGGCTGGTTTTATTTTTAAAGACAAACACTTTAGATTGTTGATCTACAGAACATCTGATTGCCTTATGGAAAAGAAAGAAGACATTTTTTTCCCTGTTAGAGCAAATTGGACCATGCATTATAAAAAAATTTGCCCTCCTCTGAAAGGCGGGCTTAGGGTTGTAAGGATGCAGGTTTTTGTTTTACTTTTTTTGCCTTTTTGGGTATTTTTTTTAGAGGAAAAATTAAGATTTGATAAGAAAGTAATACAGGCTCTGTATAAACACAAACAGCATGTACCAAAAAATTGTCATAAATTCTTACCAAGTCTGCATGTATTGCAGGTAACGTTGCACATTCACTAGTGGATTCATCCGTATCTTTTGAAAAAATAAAAACCAACCTGGGAGCCTGACAAGTTACATATATGAGAGTACACCCATCAATAATGGTAGGGTGTATATACAAAATGCAAAACTGTCACAAAAAATTAAAAATAAAAATATTTCTGCACACCCATGGGTTATCGCCTCAAAGTCTATTGTTAAAAATGACATCAAAATACATCTTTAAAGCAATAATCCCTGCTTCCTCACATAGATTCCACATCCCCAAAGAAAAAAGCAAAATCCCCTTCAACCTTCCCACCCATCAAAACATAGTGCAACATATGAGCCCATTTCCCATTTCCATCCCCTATCTCCCCTCAGCACAAGTGTGGAACCACTGAGAACCCCAAAATTATAACCATGCCGGAGCAGGAACCAAGAGACTGTGATAAACCCCCCTAGATGGTACCCCTAATGACTGCACCTGAATCCAAGCCCTACCCAATGATGATTCCAGACCAGGTAATTGCTCAATTGCCTAAGTATAGGGCTCTGCACCTTATAGCCACATTGGACGAATGCAATAACCCAATACCAGGTCAGGGAATCCTCAGATGGACCGATCTCACTGGATAATGGACACCTCTGTGTAGGCGATTCCTAAATGAACCAGACCTAATCCCGCCTAGATTGATGAAACAAAGGTTCTGATGATTCTGGTGGTACGAATAAGACAGGGGATCAAGCAGTGAGTGATAACTGGATAATGAGGGAATGCCCTCATCCACTGGTAATACCGCTGATGGTGCCACACAGATATAAATCATATGGAGGTGACCTAACAGATGGAAAGCGCTATACAGTGTCACTGGGATGCGCATATAAATACATACATCCGATCCTTTCATTGAATGAATAGGTCCCAACAATCCGGTTACTCCATTAAAACTGCCTATTTGATCAGTAATGTGTTTTAGTGTTCTCACAAATCCACTTCCTCAAGTGACAGCTAGATGTTTGTAGTTTTGGCAGTCCTCCAAAAGGTTGCAATCAACAAGCTGATTGAATGGAGAAGATAGAAACGGCTATTCCATGGGTCAGGCAGGTAATATAGGTTAGATGGCAATCCTGTGTAAATCCTGCAGGTGCGCTATTCCCATAGTAAGCTCTGAATTTAGCATTATGCCGATTCACCTGTGCAATAAGTAGCGGGTGCAGGTATGAAAACATATGTAGACATACCTACACAGGAATCGACCCCCTGACGCACCGCATCCTTAGCCATTTGAAAGGAACCCAATGAGATATCCAGTACGACAACCATTTACACTGGATGGACTCTAATTGCTGGGCTGCTGGTTGCTGATATTTGCCTGGAAGTCATGGACTACCTGCACCCGCTACTTTTTGCACAGGTGAATCGGCATAATCATCCCCAAAAAGAATTGCAGCTGTAATTGCAGTGACTGGTGGTTCTACAAAGCATTGACTCAGGAGGGCTGAATACAGATGCATGCCACACTTTTCAGATATTTATTTGTAAACATTTTTGGAAACCATTTATCATTTTCCTTCCACTTCACAATTATGTGCGACTTTGTGTTGGTCTATCATATAAAATCCCAATAAAATACATTTACGTTTTTGGTTGTAACATGAAAAATTGTGGAAAATTTCAAGGGGTAAGAATACTTTTTCAAGGCACTGTATATGCGCCTGGACACTAGCATATCCAGAGGGAGAGGTTCAGCCTCATTATTCTCTCAGTACAGGTTTCCTTAATTACCTGAGTTGATATTCACAAAATGTAAAAACATATAAACTATAAGCAGGTGTAATCCATGAAGGAAGTATGTACAATATGAAGCAAGCAGTAGATGCACTCAGTGGGACTTGTAACAGGAGTAATTTTCAAAGTGGGTTTATTAAAATCGCTTTGGTTGTATTTGATAGAGCATATTTGATAGGTTCTCCTGAGTATACAGTACAGTGCCTTGAAAAAGTATTCATACCTCTTGACATTTTCCACATTTTGTCATGTTAAAACCAAAAACGCAAATGTATTTTATTGGGATTTTATGTGATAAACCAACCCAAAGTGGCACATAATTGTGAAGTAGAAGAAAAATGATAAATGGTTTTCCACATTTTTTACAAATAAATATCTGAATAGAGTGGCATGCATTTGTATTCAGCCCCCCTGGGTCATTACTTTGTAGAACCACCTTTTCGCTGCAATTGCAAGTCTTTTTGGGGATGTCTCTACCAGCTTTGCACATCTAGAGAGTAAAATGTTTGCCCATTCTTCTTTGCAAAATGGCTCAAACTCTGTCAGATTAGATGGAGAGCGTCCGCGAACAGCAATGTTCAAGTCTTGCCACAGATTCTCAATTGGATTCAGGTCTAGACTTTGACTGGACCATTCTAACAAATGAATATGCTTTCATCTAAACCATCCCATTGTAGCTCTGGCTGTATGTTTAGGGTCGTTGCCCTGTTGGAAGGTAAACCTCTGCCCCAGTCTCAAGTCTCAAGTTTTTTGCAGACTCTAACAGGTTTTCTTCTAAGATTGTCCTGTATTCGGTTCCATCCATCTTCCCATCAACTCTGACCAGCTTCCCTACCCCGCTAAAGAAAAGCATCCCCACACAATGATGCTGCCATCACCATGTTTCACAGGGGGTATGGTGTGTTCAGTGAGATGTGCAGTGTTAGTTTTCAGCCACACATAGCGTTTTTCTTTTAGGCCCAAAAGTAACATTTTGGTCTCATCTGACCAGAGCACCTTCTTCCACGTGTTTGCTGTGTCCCCCACATGGCTTCTTGTGAACTGCAAACAGTACTTCTTATGGCATTCTTTCAACAATGGCTTTCTTCTTGCCACTCTTCCATAAAGGCCAGTTTTGTGGAGTCCCACGACTAATAGTTGTCCTGTGGAACAGATTCTCCCACCTGAGCTGTGGATCTCTGCAGCTCCTACAGAGTTACCATGGGCCTCTTGGCTACTTCTCTGATTAATGCTCTCCTTGCCCGGCCTGTCAGTTTAGATGCACGGCCATGACTTGGTAGGTTTGCAGTTGTGCCATACTCTTTCCATTTTTGGATGATGGATTGAACAGTGCTCCATGAGATGTTCAAAGCTTGGGATATTTTTTAATAACCTACCTCTGCTTTAAACTTCTCAACTACTTTATTCCTGACCTGTCCAGTGTGTTCCTTGGACTTCATGATGCTGTTTGTTCACTAAGGTTCTCTAACAAACCTCTGAGGGCTTCCAAGAACAACTGTATTTATGCTGAGATTAAATTACACACAGGTGAACTCTATTTACTAATTTGGTGACTTATGAAGGCAAATAGCTCCACTAGATTTTAGTTAGGGGTATCAGAGTAAAGGGGGTTGAATACAAATGCACGCCACACTTTTCTGATATTTATTTGTAAGTAATTTAAAAAAAAACATTTATCATTTTTTTTCCACTTCACAGTTATGTGCCACTTTGTGTTGGTCTATCTTATAAAATACCAATAAAATACATGTATGTTTTTGGTTGTAACATGACAAAATGTAGAAAACGTCAAGGGGTATGATTACTTTTTCAAGGCACTGTATTTGTTGACAACCTCCAGTGAGCACATGTGAGTCTCTGACTGCACCTCATTTCTAACTGTAGCACACCCCCTAAGGAGCCACAAGTGTAAAGGGATCCCCCACCTTGCACAGCCAAGCACACCGCATGGATAGGGGTCTTATGGGATGCCAACTCGATTAAAGCAGTAGATCTCTTCAGTGACACAACTATATACAGTCCGTATATACACTTCTCCTCTACCTTCAGCACAAATCTTGATTGTGGAACTACAACTCCCAGGACCAGCTGGCACTGTTTGGATGATCTGACACAGACTCAGTCAGACCAGTAGCAAATGCACGTTACAGGCAGGGACCGCGGGTCCATTGTTTGTGTAGTACAGTCCTCTTGTCCTCCTCCTGTGGTTTTGGATCCCAGGTCTTGCTCCCTGGAGATTTGCCCGGCAGTGTTCTCTTGTTCTCCTCCAGTTCTCCTCCTACTCTTGTGCCTCTGGTCGGGACACCTGTGTGTGTCGTGAAGAGAGTCCCATCCGCACCTGAGCCCAGGCCCAAGGTCACCCCCCCAGACTAGAGGGCTACCCTCAAGGACCACCAACAGCCTAGCACTCCATCTCCAGCTTCCACCTGAATTCCACTGCCCCAGCTGGGCTGACTCTGAGTATTTGAGGGGGGCCTGCCCCCTGCCAACCCATCTGTTGGTGACTGGTCAGGGCCCTCAGAATACTCCAGGCAGCTCCTCCTCACCTCCACTCCCATTCTTCTAGAATCTTCTGCAAGTTTCTAGAAGTAGGGGGAGGTATCAGAGATGCTGTCTGTAAATCATCCAGCCCTCCCTGAGTCACTCACCTGACCCAGATTAAGGTATACAGGTTTGGCTGACAGCCAAGCCTGAATTTACCTACACTACAGAAAAATTCTATCACTCTAGCAACACAGCTAGGGGGTGCTACATAATTATTTGGGCCTCCTATGTCAAATGTTGCGAGGAGCTGCAGCTAGAAGTTTATATGGGGTAAATTACTAAAAGAGGAGAGACTGTTGTATAATAATGCCTGCTGTTGGAAAAGGTGCCAAATCCAGAAAAAAACAGGAACTAAATCACAAGAAAATCAGCTATGTAGACCTAAAAAGGGCCATGTAACATAAAATCACATGTTGCAAAGCATTTAATATATATTTACTGCCTCAACATCTTGGTTCTGTCTGCCATAATGCATATCAACAATGATAATTGTAGATTCAAAAAGGATGGAAGCTTTCAGGTTCACAGTGGGTTTAAGTGGCATTAAAGGGGTTGTAAAGCCTTAAGGTTTTCCACCTTAATGCATTCTATGCATTAAGGTGAAGGTGAAAAACCTTCTGTTCTGCAGCTCCCCCAGAACCCCCCCCCCCCTGTTTTCTTACCTGACCCTGATCCAATCCAGCAATGTGCTCAAGCACAGCGGCTCCAGCCGCTGTTGCTCTCCTCATTGGACAGATTGATAGCAGCAGGAGCCATTTGCTCCCGCTGCTGTCAATCAAAACTTGTAACATGGGAGCGGGGGGCGGGGCCAAGTCCTGCTGTTGGTGTCAATTGACGCTGGAAAGCGGCTTCTTGTGGGGGCACCCAATGAAGAGGAGGGGCCTTGAGCGCCAGCGGGGGACCCCAGAAGAAAAGGGTCTGGGCTGCTCTGTGCAAAACCATTGCACAGAGCAGGTAAGTATAAAATTTTAGTTTTTTTGTTTTTTATCAAACTTTTACAATCACTTTAAGCTAATGCATTTTGCTGCTTCATCAGGAGTGCAGTATAGAAGAAATCTACAATAACATTTGTATAAATACAGATGTATAATTTTAAACTTGAGGTCATATCTGTAGTATCATTCAATTATTCACATTTTTGTTAACATCTTACCACAAGGTCATATATGCAAATACATGGTCTCCCACAAAAAAATTGCCACAGTGCGCAGTCACTCCTTTTCTTGGATCAGTTATTGCAGCAACCAGGGGCTACTGAGTGCACCCCACATGCGCAGCACTAATACAAGCCCCTGACTAAAGATAATCTGCTACAAAAGGGCCATATATAGCAACAATTAGGGCAAGCTGTAAGTATTAGATATGCATCAGTATTCCTACTACAACAAGAACAAGTACACGCTATTAACCTTGAACCTTATAAATTCATGAAAAAAAATTAACAAATAGGTTTACAATTGTCTGCTTTGTGCAATTGTATTGCACAGAGGGGCCCTTACCTCCTTTTGTGAAGTCCCCCACCTGCGTTATCCGCTCCGCTTCTTTGTGCTGCTTGCTATTGGGGCACATGTGTGGAAGTCCCACACTGGATGTAACAGGTATAGGGCGGATCACGATACCCATGATGTCATCACGCAGGGTGGATTCAGAGTTCCTATGTGATGAGTGATCTTTGTACTGCTCTTGCTGGATGAGATGTTTTGGATGGAATATCACCATGTGCTAGGAATTACAATGCTTTGTTAGTATTTTTAACCCTTTGGTTGTTTTAATAAAATATATTCAGTGGAAACTATATATTTTCTTCTTTTTTATGGCGGCTTGCACTTGGCAATGTAAGTGTAATTGGAGTCAGGATTATCAAGTGAACCTGAGAGGTGCCCGACATTATATGTCCCTTAAAGGATAGAGGATGCTGTGGATAAAAGTTGCTAAGGAAGAGCAACAGCGCAGGGAATAAACTTCACATTTTCCTCAGTAGTTCGACATCTTACTTCAACAAGTCTTAACTTTTTTTTATTATCTTATGGCTATGTTATGAAATGTAAGCCCCTCCACCTCCCCAGCCAAATATATGTATATTTATATGATTATTACTGTTAGGGCGCAATTACTCTATAACCTTAATTCAAACTTTTGGAATCTGTGGCTTGTTTTGCAGAGTTTTGTAATGTGGGCTTATGAGCAAACCCTTGACTAACCCAAGTACTTCTTTATTTGTGTCTGACATGCTCCTCTTCCTAGACACTGGAGCTCACAGTGAAAGGGTTTCATTAACATAGACAGTGCTGTCAATCCAGAGAGCAGTGGGCAGGACTAGTTGTGACCAGCTGCTGAATGACAAGCTATGGGCTTGTGAATAAGCAGTGACAATGCTAATAGCCATGCTCATTGCAACATTTATTTTTTTTTGCAACCATTTGCAGTGCAAGTAGGCACAGGCTACATAACTGCAGCAGCTTTGAATTCAGGAGCAGAGGAGTATTTTTGCCACATCATCATTGGAAGCGGCATTTGTAGACGTTATACATCTCCTAGAGGTACTGTGGTGGCCATCTTGTGTTTTTGTGTACATGTGAGTGTCTTTTTAATTTTTTTTTTTCATTTCTACTCTATTGGCTGTGCCCGCCGGCGTCTTTAACAACCAGTGGACAGCTGGTTGTTTAGGAGGTGGCACCCAACGCATCTTTAACAACTATGACTCATCAAAAGAAAATCCAGCATTAAAAATGTTTAAGAATGCCCCAATCGATGATGTCACAAGGGGGTGGGTCCTCCAGTGAAATCACAAGGTGACCCTGTCCTTTAGTTTATTTATTTGATTTCATTTTTAAACTGTTTTTCATTGTAAGGCCATCCCTACCTTGGTCAAGCAAACACCTTAGGCAAGGTAAAGGTTTGAGGCCTCAACATTACCTTGTTCCTATGCAAAATAAAAAAAAAACAGATTTCCAAGACAAGGTTGCTAACTAAGAGAGTATGTGAGAGTAGAAAGAGGAATGTCTCTAATGAATTTAAAAATGGTTTACGAAGTACAGAGAGGACCAGATTTAGTTCTCACTGAGTCACAGGGGAAAAAAAGTAGAGCTACATGAGAGACTCCCTGTACAAAGGTCTTAATTAGGTTAGGATAAACTAACTTTCTAAAACAAGAAAGGAAGGGAAGAAACCTTTGATAGTGCTGAAGGCTAAATGTTGGTACAGACCCAGCGGCCATTTTCCCAAATAATATCACTATTTTGTTAGCATTATTTGCAGATCCACTTTCTTAGTAATTTGAATTTTTAATTTTTTACTCGTAATGCTGTCTCCGCCCTGGTAAAGCAAACAAAAGCAGGTACAATAAGGTTGTAACTAAAATGCTTAAATGTGATCATATCCTTAAATGAGGTGTCATGGATGTACCACTGGCTGTAAGTTGCCCAATATGTACTTGAAGTACTAGCCTGCCATGCTGCATGTGCCATGTCAGAGAGGGCCTTCAATGCAGTGGTGGCCGAGAAGATGACTTTTAATAAAATTAATCAGACCCAGATCACAGAGAGCTACCAAAAACCCTGTGTTACTGCCAAAATCAATACATGTATTTTATATATGATTAACTAAAAGAAGACCAAACACTTATTTGGTAAATGGCAAGGGGTTGTGATGCACCGGAGAAGATGATGTGCAGAGTTTTGTGTGCACAGTGTTTTACATGTTTACATTTTTTATTCAAACGATACAGTGAAGTGAAAAAAGACTGCCAGCAACCACCTACTGTGATATGATCACCCCAAGATAAAAGCTATATTTAAAAGAAAAGAAAAAAAAAGAAGACCCCCAATTAATGGAAAAAAGGGTATTGAAAATTGAAGAGCTAGCTATCAAACACTACTTAAAGAACTCAAGCATAGTTTGTTTAAGTAGATATAAGCCCATCAACTAAAATCGCAATATAAGCCTTAGCATGATAATATTATATGAAAACCCAATTTTTATTTTAGTTGCTAGCATTCGTTAAAATAATGGCTGGTGATATAGACATAAAGGTCTTTGTTTGGGCACTTTGTGTTATGGGGTGACAAAGCTCTGCCCCATCTTCAACAACCTCCTGCCTGTAAGTTACCACCCTGTCACATACTCCCAAAAGGAAGCTACCACCTTCTGCACTGATGCACATTGCCCAAGCATATTCCACTGTTGTCACTATTTAAAAAAATGCCTGTGAAAAAATAATTACAGCTAGCAACAACTGAGAAATATGCCCAGTGAAAAAAAAACACATGCAGTCTGTCATCGCTGTAGTGCATTTAGACAGGGATAGGCTTAAAAGGAGCTGTAGGACATCAGCAACATTAAAGAGGTTGTAAACCCTGGTCTAGAACAAAGGCATAATGAGCTAATATGCGTTGCATACTAGCTCATTATGAAATACTTACCTTAGAATTAAGCACTCCAGCGGCGCCCGCACACCGCTGAGACAGCTGACATCTTCCCTGGTGTTTCTTCCGGGTTCGCGGGCTCTGGCGCTGTGAGTGTCCGGAGTCGCGATGACGTCACTCAAGCACATGCGCGTGGGAGCTGCTGTTTGCCGCATGGGCTCTGAAGGTCTGGCTGTATGCCCTCAGAATATCTCCTAAAGTTTAGGAGATATTTACAGTACCTACAGGTAAGTCTTACTATAGGCTTACCTGTAGGTACAAGTAAAAATATATAGTTTACTTCCACTTTAAGATGTAACAAATGCTGAAAAAAAGGTAAAATCCCTCCCCTCCCCCACTTGAAAAAGCTTAAAGATACATAGGATTGTGCTACCTACAGGGCATTCAAGGGCTTACATTTATTTTAGGAGACCAGCCTAATGCCCTGTACACACGGTCAGATTTTCTGACGGAAAAAGTGCGTTCGGATTGTGTTGTCGGAAATTCCGATCGTGTGTGGGCTCCATCTGACTTTTTCTGTCGGAATTTCCAACACACAAAGTTTGAGAGCAGGAGATAAAATTTTCCGACAACAAAATCCGATCAGTTAAATTCCGATCGTATGTACACAAATCCGACGCACAAAGTGCCACGCATGCTCAGAATAATTTAAGAGACGAAAGCTATTGGCTACTGCCCCGTTTATAGTCCCGACATACGTGTTTTACGTCACTGCATTCAGAACGATTGTGGAGATCCCCTGGGGTGTAGAAGCCACCTGCCTGGGAACTGAACATTAATACTTTATCATGGCAGTACCAATGAGATAACCTTACGGGTCCAGCACTATATTTCCACTTTCTTCAACTTTTATAGCGAGGGAACTGGCTTATCCGAAATCCTCCATATTTGCTCTTCTAAGCCAGCTGACCTAAGTTCAAAGGCCAGACAGTGCATTATAATTAATGAAAAGAAGGGGGGTTGAACTAATGCGCAAAACCAAAATACACTAAAAATGGTAAAAATAAATATAAAGTATGTGAGAAGCCGCCAACATATAAAAGTGTTTCCACACAGAAAAAAGTCATGAAAATAAGAAGGTATGTGGCGCTAACTAGAATAAAGTAAAAATAAATATGTATACAACACACTAGACATGTGCACACTGAAATATTTCGTTTCGGAATTTCGTTTTCGTCTGAAAAATACATTTATTTAGTTACTCCTAAAATTCGTTTTTATTTATTTCGTTTTTCGTTAAAAATTGCATTCGTCCGAAAACCCAAATTAAGGTCGAATCTGTAATTGAATGCTTATGGTGTCTGTCGAATGTTCAAAGAAGATTCGACGGAGCAGCTAAACTGTACAGTGCCATATAGTTTACCTGCTCCGTCGAATCTTCTTAGAACTTTCAACAGACACCATAAGCCAAAGTACGTGTGTACTTAGTTCTAGCTATTTTACTGCTCCACCTCTTTGGTTACAATCAGCCAATAACATTCATCATCATCATTATTTTTATTTATCTTTTCTCCCCTACGTCGAATCTTTCCTCCCCTATGTCGAATCTTTTCTCCCCTACGTCGAATCTTTTCTCTCTACGTCGAATCTTTTCTCTCTATGTAGAATAATCTTGGACTAATAGAGCTAAGGTTAGGCACATTCGACCACAGGTTTGATGGACACAGATTGTTATTGTCATCATCATGTCGAATCTCCTATCTGTATCGAACTGTTGTAGCAACGAAAACGAAAATAAAGCATTTGTTTATGTCGGATTTTTCGTTTTTCGGACTCTGCACTTTCGTTATCGTTTGTTAAAACGATAACGAAAATACCTGAAATTCGGACGAAAATGCATTCGGACGAAAACGAATGCACATGTCTACAACACACTAGCTGTCAGCAGCTGACAGGGATGTGCTGCAACAATATATGTGAAATCACTATGTGTGGCAAATATTCAATATAGCATAAGTGCTAACAATATAAAATGCAATAAAATTCATAAAGTGCAAATGAATAAACACAGGTGTAATAACAGACTCTAATAACGTCCAATCATTTCATAAAGTGCATATAGCAAAAGAAGGTGCAATGTCCAGAAGGTGCAGTCAAACTTCAATGGAAAAGGAGCAAATCTCCATATGACAGTTCATACATATAAAATGTGCATGTGCAATAAAATTGATCGGTGTCCACTTCATCTGATAGCTAACACCATCCGAAGTGTGCCACTCATTTCCCCCAGCCTCTCACCTCAAAAGAAGACCCCTACGGGTCAAATCGAGCTTTAATATGAAGTAGAAGCAGGATCCCCACAATCAATCGACCTCCAGCGATCGACACAGCAATAGCGGTATTTATGGAAGATGGCTTCAGACTTCAGGCTCATCAGATGCGGTAAGGGCATGAAATAAAGAGGGAGGGCTCCATCGTATAGTAATTCGTAAAAATTTATTCATAAACAAACGTAGCAACTTACATTTAAAATTCCAGCAATCCGACTACAATAAGAGTACTTCCGGTCTCGGCCACGACCGAAAGTGACAACACCTGGCTCCTCCCTGACGCGTCATGTCACTGCACGCGTGACTTCATCAAAGGGTAATTAATATGGTAAATGGTAAATTCCCATATTAGTTTGGTGGGTCCACGAACCTGCAGAGTTTGTTTCGACGGTTATTTGTGGGAATGTGCAGGGAGACTAAGGCTTAATGTACACGGCACATTTTACAACCTCTCCTGAATGATTTAACTTGACAGATAGTAACCGATGTTTAAAAACGTCCATTTTGTCGCATTTACATGCCACGTTTAGCCCCAGTTAGCCGCGTTTGCGTTTAAAAGCGTTTTTTTTTTTTTTCAAACTGTTACAGGCGTTTGGCATTTCAAATGCCTCTGAACATCCGTCTTTGGTTTTCCAAAAAATGCTTCTAAACTCAACTGCCTAGAAACAGCTATAAACGACTCTGTGTACATGTACTGATAAGATAACATAAAGGGGAGTTCAGGGGCAGTCCGTTTAACAGCAGCAGTGTACATGAAGCCTTAGAGAAACTGTTAGTGCAGATGCACTTATAATCAAGGTATAAAAATACCTTGGTGTAAGCAAGAATACCCCTTTAATAGTACACAAAAAGAAAAAAGAAAAACTCCCCCTTCCCCAGTATTTTGTAAAAAATTAAATAACCTCTACTGTCATATGGGGGATCAGAACAGAACATTCATTACCTGCCATTGTTACAAAATATGTCACTATCAAAAAAATAAATAATGTTTTTAAGCTATCCGAGCGCATAGATGGCTTCACTTAATTACATTTGTCGTCCAAAAGTTATTGTCAGTAATTCATTGCTTCCAATCAAACTCACTATCCACATCAGTAATAAAAACTGCATACAGAGTATGCAGAACATGATTAAAGCCATAACAAAAATATATAAATTCTAAAAACTCATAAATGTCAAGAACACTTTGTACAGGTACATCCAGCATGTTTCAAAGATATGAATTGCATCCTGCACAATATGATTTTATACAATACAAAAGATATTTAAATGCGAGATTTCACATAACCTTATGCAACTCATCACTTAAAGGAATGTTTTGACACATCTGTCTGTTTTTATTCTTCTGTAATGAAATACTGTGTCACTCAGTGGAAAAAAATACCACAGTATAGCCTTCCCATCTGTTGGCAAAAGAAGAAAAAAATGTATGTTAATTTTTTAACAGACTGAACACAACACGAAAACCTCAAAATAAAGAAATATGTGTGTGTGCAATTAAAATGGCAAGTGTTTTCAACATTTCACGTAACCTGAAAGAAACGCACAAGGCTCTCTGGAAACTGCTTCTCTTAGCCAATTATTATTTTAATTGCATGTCGAAGGCACACAGAACATAGCAACTTCTTAAATATTACAGATGGCTGGGATGAAATTGCTGGGTATCATGTTGCATTTTTTTAAGTGCTAATGAATACACCAAGGAGGGTGTCTCACAAACAACGTTAGCAAAATTCTAAAATTGTTTCTGTGCAATTAGGGTACAAAAATAAGTCTGTTGACACTCTTTTTCTCATTCTTATAATCGCTTGTGCCTGGAAAAATTTCTGTTGTAGATGGGCACTGTTACAATTAAAGTTAGCTATGCATACATTTTCTTTTTTCATGTACCGTGTTAGTACATTCTTTTGGATAGCTGTATTGTGTAATGTAAGTGGTACAAACATAATAAACACACATATCATTTATAAAATTGATCAACAGCATGCTGCCTCTAACAGCATTAGAATAGGTTAGACTCAATGGTCTTTTGCCCCTCCTAATGTTAATAACTATGTTGTTATCTATGTTAGATCTCACTCATACTGTGCGCATTTTTCTTTTTTTGTAAGTCATGATAGCTTACGCGTGGAGCTAATGGAACCCATTTACTGACTGATAAATAATAGATGGATAATTATATGAGAAAATGATAAACTGTGAAAGAAAAAAAAATGCTGTAAATACATTCTTTAAAGTTGACTCCTATCCAGCTAAAAAAGAGGCTAAGGTCACAAAAATGCTAAAGTGTAAGCATATGATGTCTGTAAGTTACCATGTTAGCAGGGCCCTCTTGAATTGAATTGTATTATGACTGTACTGCCCTAATGTTGTAAAGCGCTGCGCAAACTGTTAGCGCAATATAAATCATGTATAAAAATAATAATATCAATAATGTTAGTATTTAACTCAAACCCTGTGTCCATGTACAGTTCCTTGAATCCTAATCCCATGTTGTACACAGAACCTCAACTTTTTGCCAGGTTGAGATTACGAGACCCCTCCCACACTAAGCCCTATCACTTAAATGTCAAATGCCCAATACTTCAAAAGGACGGGGTTGCAAATGGCATTTGACAATCCGTCCCTGTGGGCGGGACTTCGTCAGCGTATTCCGCTGATGAAGTCCCGCCCACAGGCACGTAACACGTACGGACGGACGTGACGTCACCCGCAGCCATCGTAGATTGTTTACACACATGCTGTTTCACCAGGCACTTGGTTTGAAGTGCCATTCCTGTGAGTTTTATTCATTTTTATCAACATTAAATTCTATATATACGCAGAGAGCACTATGTATTGCTTTTTATTTCCATGATATTTGTGGCTTTTGGAGTGGACAGTGCGGATTGGTATATCTAACCAAGAGGGGATTTTCTTGGACACGCTTGCTGATTTACCATCTGATACCCTGAGTGGGAAGGCGTGGCAGACCCTCTATAATCAAAGGGTCCACTCAGTGAGGTGAGCTGCCATCTTTAACATTGGTGGAGGTTCTGATTTTCCCACAAATCACCTGCATGTACTTATATCTATATGGTTATATTGGAAATAGGCATTTCACCATAACACTCATAGTCACATCCATTACAACCTGTAGTTCATCACTTAAGACTTCACGGATTGTCTTTCATCTGATCTATGAACTAGTTTGTTTTTTCTTAGTGCTGCACTGTCTTTCTATGATTTGAATCCACAACAGTAGATTGCACTCCTGATCACTAACAGATAGAAATCTTTTGCAGACTGCAGCACTCATATGAAAACTTCACAGCGAGAGCTTTGAAGTCTCCATATGAGTGCTGAAGTCTGTAAAAGATTTTTCGTGATGACCAGATTCTTTTATATTTATGCTAGTTGAGCTGTTTATTTGTAGATCAAAAACAGTGTAGCGCAACACCTCACCACATGCTAAAAATCAATATTATATCAATATAAACAATATATACTGTACATACAGGTGCATCTTTGAAATTTAGAATATCATCAAAAAGTTAATTTATTTCAGTAATTTAATTGAAAAAGTATATTTTTTATAGATGCGCTACACACAAAGTGATATATTTTGAGCATTTCTTTCTTTTAATTTTGATGATTAAGGATTACAGATAGTGAAAACCCAACATACAGTAACTCAGAAAGACCAATAAAAAAAAGGATTTTCAATACCAAAATGTTGGCTTACTGAAAAAGCATGTACAGTACAGTAGGCACTGAATACTTGGTCGGGGCTCCTTTAGCATGAATTACTGCATCAATGTGGCGTGGCATGGAGGCGATCAGCCTGTGGCACTGCTGAGGTGTTATAGAAGCCCCGGTTGCTTTGATAGCAGCCTTAAGCTCATCTGCATTGTTGGGT
The DNA here is from genome assembly GCF_042186555.1 of Aquarana catesbeiana. NCBI lineage: Eukaryota > Metazoa > Chordata > Amphibia > Anura > Ranidae > Aquarana > Aquarana catesbeiana. Next base: position 865,070,350 of record NC_133324.1, read on the forward strand.
CTGGTGTCTCTCATCTTCCTCTTGACAATACCCCACAGATTCTCTATGGGGTTTAGGTATAGCGAGTTTGCTGGCCAATAAAGCACAGTGATACTATGATCATTAAACCAGGTATTGGTACTTTTGGCAGTGTGGGCAGGTGCCAAGTCTTGCTGGAAAATGAAATTAGCATCTCCATAAAGCTGGTCAGCAGAAGGAAGCATGAAGTGCTCTAGAATTTCCTAGTAGAGAGCAGCACTGACTTTGGACTTGGTAAAACACAGTGGACCAACACCAGCAGATGACATTGCTCCCCAAATCATCAAAGACTATGGATAATTTTGCATTTCATTTGGAAATCAAGGTTCCAGAGTCTTTCTGAGATACTGTATGTTGGGTTTTCACTAGCTGTAATCCTTAATCATCAAAATTAAAAGAAAGAAATGCTCAAAATATATCACTTTGTGTGTAGCGCATCTATAAAAAATATACGAGTTTCACTTTTTCAGGGTGGAGAGGCACAGAATGCAAGTTGCATGAGGTCCAGTGTGAAGTTTCCACAGTCAGTGATGATTTGGGGAGCCATGTCACCTGCTCGTGTTGGTCCACTGTGCTTTATCAAGTCCAAAGTCATGCTGTTTTAATTTTCCAGCAGGACGTGGCACCTGTCCACACTGCCAAAAGTACCAATACCTGGTTTAATGATCATGGTATCACTGCGCTTGATTGGCCAGAAAACTTGCCTGACCTAAACCTCATAGAGAATCTGTGGGGTATTGTCAAAAGGAAGATGAGACACACCAGACCCAACAATGCAGATGAGCTGAAGGCAAAGCAACCTGGGCTTCCATAACACCCCCGCAGTGCTGCAGGCTGATTGCCTCCATGCCACACCGCATTGATACAGTAATTCATGCAAAAGGGGCTCCGACCAAGTATTGAGTGCATACTATACTGTACATGGACTTACTTTTCAGTAAGCCAACATTTCTGTATTAAAAATCCTTTTTTTATTGGTCTTATGAAATATTCCTATTTTCTGAGATACTGAATTTTGGGTTTTCACTAGCTGTAAGCCATAATCATCAAAATTAAAAGAAAGAAATGCTTGAAATATATCATTCCATGTGTGAGGCATCTATATAAAATATATGAGTTTCACTTTTGGAATTGAATTACTGAAATAAATTAACTTTTCTACGACATTTTAATTTTATGAGATGCACCTGTATGCAGTCCTATGTTCAAAATTCTGTGTTCAAAAATTCATATAGTCATAAAAACCAAGTAACAAAAAACACCACGTGTCTTCACTCTTCATGCATCTCCTCCACCAGGTGAAAAACCTGCTCACCTCAATAAAATCACAACACGCTCATCAATATTATCCCACTGCTGTTGTTCCTTAGGGTCCTCCACCTCAATCCTCCTCAATTAGCACAAGCAACCGTCTCATCCACTTCCTGGCACAATATAAAGGCTCCATTCATATTTTATATGAATGGAGACATTGCGCAGACATTGTGCAATCCGTTTTCGTAAATTTATTCACAATCCCCGCTAAAAGTTACACTTACAAGAACACAAATTAAAAGCACTGTGCATATAAAGTCAATTGCTGGCTCACCACCGCACTCGGCGAGACTCCAGTGTGACGACACGGGCTCGGCTCCTCCTATATGGCCATGTGATATTGATTATACATCATACATTTAATGTAAAAAAAATATGAGGAAGGTTTTTATATATTTCTTTATTTTTATGAATGCAAATTTTTTATACATCAGGGTCATTGGAGTTCATTGACTAATATACTTTGTTTTGATTTTGATTCTTCTTTGTGATTTTGCTTTTATTCATTTACTTTTCATATGCATGTATTAATATATATGATAGTAAGGTGGTAGAATATTTCTGTGCTAATTTATACTGTATTCCACAGTCATTTTTCCATGAGTGTGTTACTGATTTAGTTATTAATTATGTGTATGGATAATTTCATGGTTTACACACATTATGGAGATGTTTTAGATTTTTTTTGTTTTATTTGATTTATTAACACACAAGTAAGATTCCCTATGCGCCATACCTGTTTCTTAATGTGTTGTAAGTAGTTACCACATATCCTGCCTTATATTGGGATGGGAGGGACTTTTCAATTAGTGTAATTGGGCTCATGGTGGGATAGAGCTTATAAAGGTAATTTATTGTATTTTTGTGTATGAGGTTATGAGTAAGCACTAGTCAAAGCGCAAAACATGTCAACTTTTACTGTACCCCACACTGTCTGTGATGTATTTTGCATGAAGGCTCAATAAAGGTAAAGTGTTGCAGCGAATTCCAGATTTTTTTTGATCGTGTATGTGCAGATGAGATGTGCTAGCACCTTCACCTAAACCCTGGTTATGCTGTGGATGGATGGCTAATATGCTCACCTGGGGCGGCTTTCTCTTCAGTGATGATTAGGAGGATGGATTAGATCAGGGGTCTCCAAACTATGGCCCTCCAGTTGTTCAGGAACTACAATTCCCATCATGCCTAGTAATGTCTGTGAATGTCAGAGTTTTTCAATGCTTCATGGGACTTGTAGTTCCGCAGCAGCTGGAGGGCTGTAGTTTGGAGATCCTTGGATTAGATAATTTACCAACTTAAAATATATGGTCAAGCAAAAAAAAAAAACATATCCCATACATCTCTGCAATACAATACAGTACACATTTCTCCATGTTTTGTCTCTTTAAAAAAATGCAAGGGCAAATGCTGTCCCTGTGGCACTGTCAGAAACCATGAATCAGACCGAGACAGAAGTGCAGTTAACATCACACTTGTTTAATAATAATAATAATAATATTAATAGTAAAAGGTAAACAGAGCAGCGTAGTCAAATCAAAGCCAGAGTTCAGTAACCGGGAGGGATAGTCAGACAAGCCAGGACGTCAGGGAGCCAGAGATAAGCGTACTTCAGGACAGGCCAGGAAATCAGGAAACCGGAGAATCAGCGTTGTGGAACAACAAGCAAGATCAGGAACCAGAAGGGACCTCAGCCAAGCAAGTCTTTAACAGGTACACAGGAGAGAGTCTCTGGATGCATTGACCAAGGCGAAGGCAGAGAGGGACTGAACTGAATAGTTTAAGTAACCGGCAGGACTGACGAACAGGATATCATCATCAGGTGAGTCATTGTGTAAAAGATTGGAGCTGGCAATTAACCAACAGCTGAGCGGCCTGCTCTGAGAAGGAAGAGCTGAGCCCAGCCCTGACAGGCACTGAAATCCTAAACAGTGTTATCATGCCTGCCTTAGTTGTCTTCTGCTGGACTACAAAACTCATTCATCTTATGCTATGCATATAAGGAGAGACAGTGTTCTCTAGTCAAGCAGGGGAAAATGGAGGCAGGACTGACAACAAGCTTGGAATTTCAATGCAGCCAAGCTCACTAGGAGATTAGGAGTTTACACTTACAATGTTTTTAAAGAGACAAAGCATGGGAGGCACATGCATTGCAAATATGTAATACATGTTTTTTTTCTCAGATATATATTGTTTCCTCCATCATAGGCATAAATTATAAGAAATGCTGGATATGCCAAGTATCTGAAAAAAGGATACAAGGTCCGTCTACTTGGAAGATGACAGCCATTTTGAACCACAAATTTCATTCTCCTCTATCGCACAGTTTTATTTCAAGCCTTCATTCCTTTTAATAACTCCCCGGAGCAGGAAAGCCCATGTGGGATACCTTTACAGATTTGTCCAACACCTGTTATTTTTTTTTACAAATGCCCTCTGCATTATACCAGCTGGTATTCATGTATTTGTACCCACACAAAAAGGTAAAGTTTGACCTGATTTGCAATACCAGGTGTAAGCCATGATAAATGTATGCCTGAAACAAGTTTTCTATTAGATTAGTTACAAGTTTTATTTTAGCATTAGACAGTTATATGCATGCTTTTCACAACAGTTTCAAAACAGTTTGCTTATTTTTCACAAAAAAATGGTTATGTAATGCTGCATTTGCAGGGAAGCTTATAATGATTTGTGTGTTAGATGTCTGCAGAAACAAAGCGCGAGAAACCACTTAATAGAAAGCCCCAGAAATGCCATTCCTTTTATTTTAGGTGACAATATTAAATTGCTTGAGAACAATATATTCTCAGCAGGCAGTGTAGGAACATGTCATTACAGGCTGGTTATCATTGTTGGTTTCTGCACTCTTGTGGTTTATATGTAAGTTTTTAAGACAATAGTTTCTAAATTCAAAAAATATGAAGCGTTTAACCATAAAAATGATTTATACAAAATGTTTGGCAGAGTCTGAGAAATATTTCTCACAAACACTTTCAACATTCACCTATTATCCATTACAACTTCTTGGCGTTTCATTTTAGATAGATAATATTTTATCCCCTTGGTGCCGATGCCTCCCGGCCCATGAAGGGGTTTAAGATTCCGGAAGGTGGGGCCATCACAGCGGTCACATGTTCAGAAAGCTCCCGATCACAAGCAGCGATTGGGAGCTTTCAGTTAGCCATCGGTAACAGTGCTCGGCACAGCTGTTTTAGCAATATTGCACACAAATAAGCTGCCGCTCAGTGCCAAAGCCCACCTGGGCCGCATATATTTACATGCTGTCAGTGCCAAGAGATTAAGGAAAGGGATCTTATAATATTTTTTTTAAAAACAACTAGTGGAAAGGATGGTTGTTGTGTTACCCAATGTTGAATGTGTTTCTTTTTTCTCTTAAGCCTTATGAAACGTTAAAGTGTGTCCCAAGCCAAGATATAAACTTTTCCATACACACTATCCCATTTTGTATTTTGTATTTTTTTGTTTAACTGCATTTACAGAAAAATACCTGATGGTCTGCCAGAAATTCAGTTCCTGACTTCTAGTAGTAATTTCAATTTGCTTTGACTGCTGCATTAAAATCCCAAGTAGCAAATATGTTGCTAGTTAAAAAAAAAGGTAGTAAATAGTGTAGCACCCTATAGTGTGTAGTAGAAGTAAGAGTAGGAAAATTATAGTTTAGCTCAGGGCTAAGCCTAAGCTATGTAATCTGGGTCAATGTTTACTAAGGCTCAGGGCTGAGTGACTCATCCTTGCAGCTCTCTGGTGCCTCCCCCTGGTCTAGAAGGTTGGAGAATCTTCTAGAATTAGTAGGCGGAAGTTAGGAGGAGCTGCCTTGAATATTTATGGAGCCTCAGCCAATTTTCAGAGGTAGGCTGGCAGGGGGCTAAGACCACTCCATAAATAGACATAAGCCATACCAGCAGGGGCAATCAAGTGGAAGATGGAGATACAGTGTTGAGAAGGCTGTCTGTGGCCCTCAGGAGTGCCCCTTAGTCTTGGGGGCGGGGGGTGTCTTATCTTAGGCCGGGGCTAGTGTGCTGGAAGAATCCTGCTAAAACACAAGGGAGGAATTCTTCCTGGAGGCACGGGAGCAAGAGAGGACAGACTAGAGTGTATAGTCGACACTGTTGGGGACTAACAAGGGGGGAGACTGCCACATATAGCCAGTCTCCCTGAAGACAGCGGTGTGCTTAAGTCTTCATCCTTCCCTGAGAGATCTCCAGAGAGTCAGCTGGGTGGGCCAGTGAAGAGTCAGTTTGGAGGACTGGTGTGGAGAGTGAGCCTGGAGGGCTAGTGAAAAAGGCAGCTGCAGCCAGGTGGGTTGGCAGTGCCTGAAGAGGTGGGGCTCGGATCAGTGGCAACAGAGGAAGAGTTACAAGCTGTTTTACTACACTGTGATACACAAAAAGGGGCTACATGTTCCTGCCTGTAAAGGGCCATTGCTAATCTGACTGGGAGCCTGTCAGATAAATCAAAGTGATTCAGCTGGAGCAAGCAAGTGCTATGCAAGAGGAAAGTAAAGGAGGAGTATATAGACTGTATATAGGAAGCTGTCTCTTGTGTTTTGCTGAAAGTTTTGCTGAAGTCAAGTGGGCATCCCATAACCTCCCATCCCTACCCAAGTTAGTAACTCTCAATAAATAACAAAAAACAAAGTCACAGATTGTTCTCTGACTCTGGGTGCTTGTGAAATTTCAGTGTGCCTGACTGTGCAGGAATAGAGGATCCAAGTTCATCAGCAGTCCCTACGGGCATGTGCTGCAATAGTATTTACCCTCCTGCAGCCTGTCGCCACAATTTTCAGTCTTAAAGTGTTACCCTGGTAGGAAAATCTTCAGTATTAGATACTTCCAGGCGTGTCAGATGTCTTAGCGTGTTACTAAACCCCGAACGGTAAAATCTGTCTGTATATGCAGTAAAGCATGCTTGTTATACTCACTGTGGAACCTAAGGGGTTAATCCTCCGCATTGTGTAAAAAGGCTGTATGATCATGTCTTCTCTGATCCTCCCGTTCTCCCACAGTCCGCAATCCATCTCTTGATAAGACAGAGTCTTTGGAGGCACTCTGCACATGCTCAGTTTGGTTTGTATTGCTAGAGAGTTTTGTTTTTTTTTCTTGGGAGGATACCTGGGATCAGCACAGGGCCAATCAACACTGTCCAGACAGAGGGTCAAGGGTCCTGCAGGCTCATGGAACAGTCAGAGTAGAATGGAAACTCCTCCTACAAGCTTTAACCAGACACTTATGATCAGAAAAGATATTTAGCAGTTTATATTTACTAAAATAATTGCATTTCCATGTTCTGTGTGCTGTGGGAGACCACATATAGTGAATGCAGGGTCCTGGGTTTAGTAACACTTTAAACCCTGCCGAAACGCCTGCTGCACTCTTTGGTACTTTCTGCCAGCCCTCAAATCACAAAGGAGAAGGGACACAAAAGGGGTCAGTATAAGGGAACCAGACACCTGGAAGTATGTCGGATATAGAAGCATATTTAGCACTTAAAGACAGTGAAGAACGGTGGCGATTGAAAACGCTTTGCTATGCAAGGATGCTATTTTAAAAACTTTTGTTTTTGGATCAACAGTCACTTTTAGTCCTCAGTGACCCATTTCTAGTGTATGTGTATTAAAAAGGTTGTAAACTCTTGGAAAAAAACAAAAAACCTTTAAGACAAAGGCATAATGAGCTACTTGCTCATTATGAAATACTTACCTTAGAACAAAGCCCTTCAGCCTCACCTACACACCGCTGAGACGGCTGTCATTTTCCCCAGTTTTTCTAATCCGAGTTCAAAGGCTCTGGTGCTGTGAGTGGCTGGAGCCGCGATGATGTCACTCCCGTGTATCCGAGCAGGAGCGGCCGTTCACGGCAGGGTGTTTTGAAGAAACGGAACAGGCAACCATTCTTTCAGAGGGCATGCGCCAGTGATTTATCTCCTAAACAGTGCATATTTAGGATATATTGTCACTAGCTGTAGGTATGCCTTATTATAGGCTTACCTATAGGTAAGATTCAGTAGTAGAGTTTACTTCCTCTTTTACACTCTAATGATTAGGCTTCTTACCAACTTTTTTAGGGGTTCACAGAGTCTCTTTATATGGGAACTTCATTAAAATAGCTGGGGACTGCTTAGTAACTAAAAACTATTGAGACAATCAACATTTTGGTCAGAAGTATGTAACATAAAGTATAAAGTTCAGGTATATGTAACATACAACATAGTGTATAGCTCGAGTGGTCAGAAATATGTAATGTACAACCAAGCATGGCAAGTTCAGTAGTCTAGAGAATGTAAAGTATAGTACAGCTTAAAAATATGTAAGATATAACATATCATATAGAGTGCATATAACAGTGTATACAGAGAAGGGATCAAGGTATGCAACATACAGCATATCATATAAAGTTCTGGGTCAGCAATATATAATGTACTGCCCTTTACATTTGCATTCATTAGAAGGGTTCAAACAGACAAACAGAAGGTGAATCCACTCAGCAGGGAGACTGCAAAAAAATAAACAAAAATAATGAATTTCCGAAGTTCTAACCCGTACCTACTCTGTGCAACACTAAAATAAAAAAAGGTAGCTTTAGATACACTCTAATGAGGCTTGCTGCCAAGTTTCGGTGTGTATATATATAGATATCTATATATATAGATATATATAGATATCTATATATATAGATATATATATATATAGATATGTGTATAGATATCTATATATAGATATCTATATATAGGTATAGATATCTATATATAGATATATATATATATAGGTATAGATATAGATATATATATATATATATATATATATATATATATATATATATATATATATATATACAGCCTGGGCAGCAAGCGGTTATACCAGGATCATGGCTGCAGCTACAGCCATGATCTTGGTATCATTTTTAAAAAGCAGCTTTCCTGTAAATGTGATCCAAATGGCTTTACAGCCGCATAGTCAGTTTTACAGCTCTCGGAAGGGAGTGATCCCACCCACCACCACCATTCCCAGACTTTCCCATTCCTCCAGGGAGTCCAGGATCGATGTAAACAGTCAGGTCGGCTGCCCATGGAGAACATACAGGAACATTCATTCCCCCATATCCTTTGTGACAAATGAAGCCGAAAGCAATGAGGATTTAGTCACTTCAGGTTTCAGTGCTGTCTTTCCCTATCTGATACAGCCATGGAAGCATCTGAACAAACAGGACCTGTGTTTGATCAGATGCTTTGAAGGGCTGGGGAGACATCAGGGGTCTAATAAAGGCTGTTTCGCTCTTTGTGATAGCAATAAAGTTAAATAAAGAAAAAAAAAGTGTGAAAAACAATTTAAAAAAAAACATATTTTTAAAAAAAATTTCAATTTATATGTAAACAGTGATTACACCAGACATGTGAGGTATCGTCAAGAATGTTATTAATTCTAGCACCATAACTAAGGACAATTTTAGCTACCGTACATTGTCGCCATTTCGTAGGAGTGTGTAATTTTAAATATTGACATGTATCTATTTACTCGATGCAACATCCTATTTTATATTTTAGCAAAAATTGGGTATTATATTGTGTTTGTGGTGGCCACTAAAATTCATTTAGGTGTATGTTTCCTAAAAGTTTGCGTTTGATAAATGGCTGCATGACATAAATCTATCTCCAAGCTTTGCAGGAGTGACAAGACTGAAAAACTGCAATCAATCAGCTGGCAGGAGTCGAGTAATAGTTGTGTTTTTTCATAATCCATTAATGGGTTTCTATCTAACATTAGTGAAGGTAAAAAACACCTCTTTAAATGTTCTAACATAAGGTTACTGACTCTGTTAATAATGAGATTCCAGAGACATGAAAACATTACATTAAATGTATTTTTTTTTTCTTATATTCTTTCTTCACTTTCATTTAACTGTTCTTCAATGCAATGGCAGTGTATGAAAGATTATCCTCTAAATTCACAGATTGAATGGTCCTCTTGTAAAAATATTCTATTTTTTAAACCAACCTTATTTCTCAAACTTTTCAAAGGAATTTGTCCTTCAGTATTGTTGTAGCCCACAATACTGTACATAAGTATCCTTGCCAGAACAAGTTCATTAATCTTTATTGATGTTTTTCTTTTAAAACAGTGAAAGAATGGGTACGTCAAGGTCAAAACAAGTGCTTGCTATGCGTACATTATATTGTGAAATAAAGAAAGAACACGTAATATAGGGGGCTATATATATATATATATATATATATATATATATATATATATATATATATATATATATATATATATATATATATATATCTTGTTTATTCTCCAAATAGATTAACAAGGACAAAGATACATATCTGGCTGGAGCTCACAATGAAATCCAAGTGACTGTGTTTAGGGTAGTTTGGTGGAATTTTCTCCATACAAATACAGTATATGAATCAGGCCCTAGTATCCACAAATATGGACAAAGAATGAGTCCAATATGTTTTTGGGCTTATAGTACTGTACTTTGCTACAGGTAACCTGTAGCAGAATCCACATTTCATTGTATTATTTTTAGAAACTTGAAATAAGAGTTCTATGGCTTTACATGGTACTTTGTACTGTTATTTTAAATAATCCAGCCTTTGTTTTCCAGGCAGTGCCCATGAAAAATCACTCTTTACTGGGGACTGACATTGGTACAAAAATTTCACTTGGAATGGGGATGTTTGATGTGGTTAAGGTTGTTTTGACGATTTTGAATGGTTCCTTAAAGTCTTTTATTTATGCTCTGTAACTTAATTTTGTTTGTTTAAAATTACCCTTAAATTACCCCTATCGGTAGCAAGGAGAATAAACTTAATTCAAATGATTTTATTAGAGAAAATAAAAATGCGCTTGTGGTTAATAAGCAAAAGCTGCTGAACACTATACCCCTGCTACCAGGCACATAAATAAACATTGAAAAACTGCAGCGCATACAGCCTAATAATGTGTCTTAAAGCAGAGTCCTGCTCCCCCTCCTCCCCAAGAAAATATTATTAGAACACTTACCTGTACAGAGATCCTGTGATGTTGGCACACCAACCGAATTTCAGATCGGCTCTTGGTAAGGGAAATCGGCAGTGAAGCCTTTCCGCTTCCCTACTGCGCATGGGTGAAGTGCGCTGCACTTTCTAACTGGCCCAGCGGCAGAGGAAGGAAGCCGAAATTCCAAGGGACGTCGCCGCAGGGCAGTCTCCTGGACATGGGGACGGGCAACTGTCAAAAACAGGTACTCATTCCCTCCTCCCCTTTGAATGGTGCCAAATGTGGCACCGGACTGGGCAAGGAAGTAGATAAGCGGAGCCTTCACTTTTGGGTGGAACTCTGCTTTAAATAATACTGGATAAATAGTTGAGTGACAACTCCTTCAAATATAAACAGTGCAACACTTAAAGTGGGATAGTGAATAAACAAATAATAGCCACATTTTAGTGCCACAATATTACGTGATAACCAATTTATTATTATTATTTAAGGTACTTATATAGCGCCGTCAATTTACGCAGCACTTTACATATACATTGTACATTCACATCAGTCCCTACCCTCAGGGAGCTTACAATCTAAGGTCCCTAAACACACATTCATATACTAGGGCCAATTTGGACAGAAGCCAATTCACCTACTTCTTTGGAGCATGGGAGGAAACCGGAGTACCTGGAGGAAACCCACGCAGGCACAGGGAGAACATGCAAACTCCAGGCAGGTAGTGTCGTGGTTGGGATTCAAACCAGCGACCTCTTTTTACTGCTAGGCGAGAGTGCTATCCACTACACCACTGTGCCACCCAATAAATAAATATGTGACTCCAGAGAGGAGAAAAAAATGAATTGAAAAAGTCCAAATATGAGAAGGTTGCAAGATGGTTAATCAGGATAAAAGTCCCAAATGCGGTGACAGAAGGTGGAAATCACAGGATAGGTAAGGTGTCACCAACCAAAATCATGCTGCGCTTACCGAAACATGTTTGACCCGCTTATTATGAGTGGTCTGAATGCACTTTCTTTACAATAACAGAGCCAGGTTATAAGGTACTACTCTCCAATCTCCAGGTAACAGAGGACCGTAGGGAATATGGTATACTGAAGTCTCAGTAACTGATACAAACTCACTATGGTCCAGGCTTCCACACAGTGTTAGAATCTGTACAAAGGTGCATGAAATAAAAGGATACTCCACATAGTGTAATATTGTAAAATTTTATCTGAATGAGTTGTCACTCAACTGTTTATCCAGTATTATTTAACCTCCCTGGCGGTTTTCCCGAGTGTGGCTCAGGGTTAAATTTCAGCATCATTAGCAGTAACCTTGAGCCACACTCGGGATTGCATTGCAGGATTCTGGTGAGGTATACTTACCTTGTCCCCAGGATCCTGCAATGTCCCCCCGCTGTGTCCTCCGCCCGAAGCCTCTCTGTGCCGGGCTCCATTCCCTGCGAGCGTCGCGACACACGGGGGCGGAGCCTGGCAGTAAATTCAAAAAAGTGAAAAATCATAACACATACAGTACACTGTAATCTTACAGATTACATTACTGTAATATATAATATATATTATACTGTTCTTTCTGCTTGGAAACTTGAGATTGTCCATAGCAACCAAAAAGTGTCCCTTTATGTCAAAAGTGGTTTTAGACCAGCTAGAAAACAGCGATAGTAAATTAGAACACTTGCAGAATTGAGCCATATTGTCTGGAAATTAATTTTATTATTATATTATTTTTTATAATTATTTATATTTATTTATTATATTATAATTTATGATTTTGTGTTTCAAACTTCATCATACCCAGGATATCTACTAGACTCTTGGTGGACAGATTTAAGTGTGTTATTGCTAAGAATTACAGGCCTACAATATAAAACGCCAAATTTCTATGCAAAATAATTGTACCGCTTTGAAACGCAAAAATCTGACATAATCATACCGCCAGGGAAGCAACGGCAATGTTTCGCAACTCCAGTCCTCAAATAGCCCCAACATGTTTTCAGAATTTCCCTCAGATGAACGGCTGTGGTAATTACTAAGGCAGAGAAACTGATCAAATCACCTGTGCAAAAAAAATGGAAAGCCTGAAAACATGACCTGTTGGGGGTACTTGAGGACTGGAGTTGAGAAACATTGATTTAGGACACAATTTTAGGCTGTATGCACTGCACAAAAATGATTTTAAGTGTTTGTATGTGTTTTCACACTCCGCTGTGATTAAACCTAAATAGATATTTAAAAAACTGAATTCCCAACTGCCAAGGTTTATATGGGCCAATGGTAAATTAAAGTTCACAACGTTACTGTGACCAAAAACTAAAGCAGGAATTGCCCTGCCAAGTATATATTTATGTTGTCTGACAGGCCAAACGAAGCACTTGAGGATGTGGGTGATGCAGGTGCAGAGGGGCTGAGACATATTTGTTAAGGATACTTCAGGTGGAAGATCTCTTAATGGGTCAGGAAGCACAATCCTCTCTATTGCCTAGCGTGAAAATTCCTATTCTAGCTTTGGCACGGCCAGTGTAGAAGGAGGCTAAGAAATTAGCAGGTTTTCCCGATACTACTTTGGAAGTTCCCATCTGGAAAAAACTCTTCACTGGATCAGTTAAGTACATTTTCAGATTGCAATTTCTGGAAACAGAGAAAGGTGGTCACACTGGCAGAGGTATATGATCATAGAACTCTGCACTTGTTTGACTATCTATGTAAGCAATGTACTTTACCTCATAGGTATTTTTATAAACATTTACAATTACAACATGCCCTTTAGGCTCAATTTTGTAGCCAGAACCCCAGAATATCAAAATACTTGCTTATTGCTGTGTTGAGATTGCAAGGACTGAAAGGGTAATAGCTACACTTTACTCTATAAGTTATGTGGTACTCCTATGAATGTAAAAGCTAAATGTCAGTCTGTCTTCCCAGATAGGACAGATGAGAACTGGGAGGAGATTAGTTTGTCACATTTGGTAGTATTATGATAATGTACCCACGCTATGGTAATAGTGATCAATTAACCACTTCAGCCCTGGAAGGATTTACCCTTTTAATGACCAAGCCATTTTTTGCGATACAGCACTGTGTCTCTTTAACTGACAATTGCGTGGTTGTGCGACGCTGTACCCAAACAAAATTGACGTCCTTTTTTTCCCACAAATAGAACTTTCTTTTGGTGGTATTTGATCACTTCTGCGGTTTTTATTTTTTGCGCTATAAACAAAAAAAGAGTGACAACTTTGAAAAAAAGCAATATTTTTAACTTTTTGCTATAATAAATATGCCCCCAAAAAGTATAAAAGAACAAATTTCTTCCTCAGTTTAGGCCGATATATATTCTTCTACATATTTCTGGTAAAAAAAATCACAATAAGGGTATATTGATTGGTTTGTGCAAAAGTTATAGCGCCTACAGAATAAGGAATAGATTTATGGCATTTTTATTATTTTTTTTTTTACTAGTAATGGCAGCGATCTGCAATTTTTATCAGAACTGCGACATTGCAACGGACAGATCGGACACTTTTGACACATTTTTGGGATTATAAAAATGCACTGATTACTGTGTAAATGTCACAGGCAGGGAAGGGGTTAACACTGGGGGGGCAGTCAATGGGTTAAATGTGTTCCCTCGTGAGTGTTTCTAACTGTATGGGGATAGGACTGACTAGAGGAGAAGCCAGATCGCTGCTCCCAGCTAGTAGGAGCAGACGATCTGTCTCACCTCTCCTGACAGAATGGGTTTACACACACACATCCCCATTCTAGCTCTCGTTCCCGTGATCGCGCGTGGCCGGCAGACATCCCACCCGCTATAGCTGTTTAAAGGACCGACGTACAGCTACAGCGATTTGCAGGAGAGAGCCAACCTGCTGCAGTATAATGACGGCGGCTGGTCAGCTAGTGGTTAACTGTGCTCAGCAAAAACTGCATTTTTTAACCTATAGGGCTGCTATAGCTTATACCAATTTTAAAAACATAGCGCTGCTCCTAATTACATATTTAAATCCATGTGCTCTTATAAATAAATATATCAAAAATTCATAAATTCAAATGTATAAAGTGTTCTCGTGCATAAATTCCTGTGCTTTTGTAAGCAAATATAACAAAGCTCATAAATTAAATATGTATAAAAATAAGTAAGTAAATCTTATGACCAAATATAAAACTAACATTTGGTAGTATCACCTGCAGTTAATAATAAACAAATCCAATTATATATTATGCATCAACCATGCCTTATGCCATATCCTTTGTATAGTCTAACTATTTACGTTAACATCAAACTGGGGCAGAGTTTTTTGCATCTAATTTGGTTTTGTTCTGAAATTGCAGCTACTGGAAACAGATCTTAGATAAATTGTCAACTATTCTTTCTAGACCAGTCCTATATACTCTATGTAAGCAAATAGCTTTGGGATTGATGCAACCCTTAAAGTAGTTAACTAGATTCTGCCATATGAAAAAATTATGCAAGAACCTAGATGGACCTTGCAGAAATACCACAAACTCTTGGATATATGGCATAATTCTTATTAAACTCTTGAAAAGAATGAAGGACAATAAGTAAGGGTAAAAAATAATTTAAATATAGTAGTGGTTTAAGTGGCAGATAATTGGGTTGCAGAAATAGAAAGAGACACACCTCATCCTGCCCGCGTGGTTAGCAGGTTAAAATAGGAAAAAGCAGCCTCAGTGCGATTCATCTGGGCCACACCCTTAACGTGTTTCACCCTGCCCTCTGGGCTTAATCATGGAGGTGAGGGTCTGCTGGCGGCAGGGCAATAAATATCATCATCATATTGATATAGGTAAACTATTCAAAAATGTAAAGGGACAAGTGCACTGTGTAGCATAAGAGTCCAAGTCCCTGAAAAGCAACCACAGTCAAATGAGAACTGATTGACAATTTAGAGGCATGCATATACAGGCACAAAAGGTAAATAGGAACTTAAAATAAGAAAAAAAGGAAGAAAAATTACAAACTGCCACAAGCAATCCTACAAAACCTTATTCCCCTGATTAAATTATTTTTTTATTTCTTATTTGTGAAGCGCACTACCCACGTAGGAGCTGCTGGGTAGTTCATTCTTTCCTGAAGTGTGTTCCCATTACCCCCTTTCCCTCAAGGATTGACACAGCAGACAGTCCATAAACATTTAAACTTTAAACTTTATTTTGCTTCTGGTTTTCGTTACGGTACTGCATTAAAGAGCCACTCTGAATAACTTCCAAAGATTTATGCAATAAGAACACAACACTCCATCCAGAACATGTAAAGCCTCTGTGAATAACTTCCATCTTGCACTGGTTTCAAATATGTAATGCAGCTTTCCTTCCTCCTGTTAGTTACTATTTCCTGACTGTACAGCACTTCCAATTTAAACTCTAAGGACGATACTCTGAATAAAGTCCAGAGAGATAACTTTTTGGATTCCTCCAGGGTGTTAGTTCTTTAAGGCCCACTTCTATACCTTTTCCTCCTGGACCCGCACTCGAACCCCTTTAAAGTCTCTTAGAAGCACTGTTCCCCTGGGTTACACTCACGTGTGCTCCCGAGCGACCGTCCATGCTTGCCACAAAGGGTCCTTTCCCAGTCCTTGTATCTGTCAGTAGTAGCAACTTTCTCATAAAATCTCCTCCTGAAGTCTCCTCTCCACATGGCATATTCCCCTCCCCCAAAGGGGAGAGCACCCGATCTGCAACAGCCTCTATATCCTTCTTCTCTGGATCTCCCAAAAAAAAAAAACCCCTTGGAACATGTGACCTTGTCTTTTATAGAAGTCCCGCCTCTGCCCAAGCAAAACAATGATTGGTTCAGAGGGGTCTCCAAGAGACTACCTGCCACTCTATTCCTGTATTCCTCCCACTTTCCAGAACATTTCATAGAAAGAGGTGGAAATTACACAGGCAGAGTGAATGATATGTTTTGTACCTCGTTTGAAAAACTTATACAATAAAAAGTATTAAAAAGAATAACAAATTGAAAATTTTTCAGGGACAGTATGTTTTAGTATTTTGTAGTTTTTGTGAGTGCTTGTTTTACTGTTATTTGACGTTTCATGGAAAATAACAGTGAAATACACAAGAAATAATAATAAATAAGATTAGCAAAAAAAAATCCATGAAATGGCACTAAAATGTTATATATATTGTTATCATTTTTGGGGTTGAGAGGTGTTTTTTTTTTTTAAAAAAAGCATGCATGATTTCTGATTATGATCACACATGATTTTAATGCAACAAAAAAGCTCATAAAATAAATACCCCTATTAAATACAGACAATAAAACATACCAAAAACTATGACAAAAAGGAAAAAGATTTTTTTACCCCAAATATTTTTATTGAAAATGTTCAAAATACAAGCCTCAAACAAAACAGAAACAGAAAGGGGTAGATTTGCAAAGCTTGTATCTAACCCACTACCAATGTTTCCTTTTACTGCATTGATATTATGTCTTTGTACCTATTATGCAGTTTTAACATCATTTTTTTAAACCTTTTATTATTTGTTTCATTTAACAAATTGAATTGCTTTGTTTTGTAAATAAATACTATTCATTCAAAATAAAATCGAATGCTCCAATGAAAATTGACAAATTCAGTGTGATATGCAATTAATAAATAACAAATGTGAAATACAGTACATTCAATAAATCAAGGCTATAACGTGCTCATGTGCTATAAATAATTGTGCTATAAATGTTCATAAAATAATATAAAGTTGATTCAATAGCTTTTATTTCCAAAGTGCACAAGTGTGGTGTCTTTTTGTGCAATTTTCATACATTAAAAAGTGTTCACTTCACAGAGGATTCTTTGCTTCTAATGTCATTCTAGAAATAGAAAGGCATGCTGATTTGGTGAGTTGCTGTCTAATAGGTGTTGGTCACTGAGCACATTTGTTATTTATATTGCACTGAATTTGTCTGTTTTCGCTGGAGAACTGCATAATAGGTTTGATTTTAATTATGTATGGTTTTTTTGGAATCATATTGCAGCAGATGGATATTTTGGGTTTTTTATAGCATACTGCTTTGTTTTTTCAAATATAATTCATTGGTGTTCTACTTTTTTGTGGTTAAATATTGGTCCTGTGTCACATTACAGACCATAGACTGTAGAGAAATCTTATGAATGGGCTGTAGCTTACAGTTAAAATGAGGACTATAGATGAGTGAATCTCACATGATCATTTTACATTTGACTTAATTAAAAAATAGGTTCCTTGACAAAGCCATTCATTGGCTAAAAGCTGATAGGAAGCAAGAAACATCTGTTGGCTTGACAGAGGATTCTTGCAGAGCAATGGATGGACAATGAACATTTGCACAATTGTTTAAAAGCAACAGGGAGAGTTTAAACTATTCCATATACATCCAGTGCATGGAGTAATCAGGATTTCTGTTTACAATGAGAAGCTTAAAATTCATTTTTAATTTGGCATTGCACTGGTATAAGGTAACATTAAGGCTGGGTTCACACTGCAGCACGCTCCAGCTCACAGCAGGAGTCCGGTGCGTCTCCATTCACTGTTTCTGGTCAGATTTCAGCCCGAATTTTGGGCTGAATTCGGACCTGAAACAGATCAAAAGATGCACCGAACTCTTGTGCAATTCGCATCGGAGCAGCTGCGGAGATGTGTGAAACGGCTCCATAGAGAGACAGTCACAATCTCCTGCTATGCGCAATTGGATGCGAGGAAAGCCACATCCAATTCGCAATAGTGTGAACCCAGCCTAAAGATTAATTTGTTCGAATTGTAATGTTTACGAATGCCTAATAGTATCATTACCAGGGCTTTTTTTCAGGGGGAACTTGGTGGAACTCAGTTCCACCACCTCTGGCTCAGACCCTTGGGGGGGGGGGCTGCTCAGCACATTCACTTGTAAGCACAGAAGTCCAGTTTCCCCCCTGAACTCTGCACTCTGTATGTAATGAAATCCCGGTATTTAATGCCCCTTTAAAACCCTCCTACTGTTCGTGAAATTTGACTGACCACACCCACAAATGATGTGATTTGGACGGTGTGTGTAGGGGGAGGGGTTTTGGGGGGTCGTGGTCGAGTTCCAGCACCTATTGTTTGAGAAAAAAAGCCCTGATCATTACTGTTAGCTTTTGCCACAAGAACCATGAAAATATTGGCAAGCTAGCATTTTAGCCCTATACTGAATCATCCCTAGAACATTTATCCTGCCCCTAACTAAAAAAAATTGTATTCAAACGCCCCCTAAAACAAGACCTTAAAGCAATATCAATTATATTACAGCTTACCGATTATTGTATGTAAGGGCTGTATTAAGTTCCATTTTCAGGCTTTCTTTCTATTATTTTTATCTGGTGATCCAGTCAACAAGTCTGTTGTTTTTCACAACACAAACTCTCCAGCAGAATGTATCATTTTACATGGATGAGACAACCCACTTAACACTGGCGGGGGTGATTAAAATTACCAGCTGTTTTGTTCATGTAAAACATTTATCCCCAAGGGAAAAAAAACTATTTGTTGTAACTGCTTATAAAAATGTGAGCTGGAGTTTGCTGCTGTCTGCTGTGCCTCCTTTTTTCATTCTTCCAGAGTTTTGTCTCGCTAATAAAGGTGGTGTGTCACTGATCACCAGGTGAAAACAGAGGGGAAAAAGCCAAAGAAAGGAAAACAGATGTGGACACAACATCTAATGACTGCTAAGCTGCAACATAATGTATTTTTGGTTTTGTGTTTATTACTGCTTTAACACTTACCATGCTAAAAGTTAATGTATAGAGGTTTTATACATAACTTCATTCTGTATTTCCTACTGTCACGGCTAACAAAATAACATTTTAAATTTTTCCTATTTATCAGTCAGGTATTTATAAAATAATAAATATAACTACTTTACTTTCTCCTTTTTCCCCCTGTTTAAGTACTTTTCTCTATCTGTTTACAACCTATGGGAAAAAAAGCCTTGTTTTTAGGCTTTTTAGTTCAAGCTGGAATTTACACACAGAAGTGGATACTCTTTAGCAATAACTCATCCCAGTTGTCCTATCTATTTAGTTAACCCCTATTTTTCTGAGAATCATTTGTCATGTATTAAATGTTTATTTGTAAGACATAAATTGTACATAAAGAAAAAAAGATAAAAACATAATAAAAATACACTTACACACTTAAAAATTTAAATACAATTTGTTCAAAAGTAATATACCGGTAGTTTGCTATAAAAAAAAATAAAGGCAGGGAAGAGAAGACTGGTATAATAAGGAATGTAAGTGGCAGGGTTTTCCCTTTTTAAAAGGAAAATAAAAATGTTGAATAGATGAACAAGATGAAGTAGCATGAAGAGAAGCTATTAAGACATAAACAAAAACAGAGAGGGAATGGCAAAGAGAAAATAATATTATAGCAAGAATATGAAAAAAAAAATCCCTTCCAATACTTAACCTAATTTTCCTTCCCTGACTAAATCCATGGGAGCATATGGGTGGGTAGTCTCAACCTCTGAGAACTCCATAGAACAGATCTCTCAATAAATCCCACTTAGTACCTACCACAGCATACTCCTGGCATATAAGTGGGCCTGTATGCTGCCATAGATTTAGTGAAGCAAGGAACAATATGGTAAGTATTGGATAAGAATTCTCCTTATACCTGATCACTCCATTACAGCATATGAGTGGGAAATAACTAGCAACAATAGAAACATTGAAAAATTCTGTAGCAATAATGACTGGTACTCCACACTATGCAAAAGGAACTTCTGAAGTGACAAGCAGGAGGCTGCTCTGCAAAGTGAATCTAGGGATATTGAAAAAGCTATAGTCTACAATGTCAGGTGTATGGTTACCCCCTCTGGCCACAAAAGTCTATTCTCTTTGTAGATATCTCATATCACTTGCGCTATCCAGCCTGCTATCGTCCTGGTAGATGCTACGCCTTTATTCCACCCTGTAGGAATGACAAATTATCTTTCTGTTTTCCTCACAGAACTTCTGGCTTTAATATAATGTTGAAGAGTCCTGTCCAAGTGTAACAAATGAGACCCAAACAACACAAAACAATCTCCTGCACTCAGGCCCTTAGTCCATGTGTAGGTGGTGTAGCCAACCATTTGGATAAAGCGTGGAAAGTCAAAGGTCTTGCTGCCCTCCTCAGAACAATGGGTGTCCTTAAAGCTGAAACATAGAAAAACAGGGAGGGCGCACCAACCTTGCGCATTACCAAAGATACAATTTATTTAAATAGTAAAAACAAAGGTCATTCTCACAAACAAACGTTAAAAAAGGTTTAACATTAATCCACAAATTCGGAGCCGTGTCTTCTAGATACGAATAATTGATGCCATAATGTGTTATATGAAGTATTGGACATAGAAAAACAGGGAGGGCGCACCGACCTTGCACATTACCAAAGATAAAATGTATTTAAATAGTAAAAACAAAGGTCATACTCACAAACAAACATAAAAAAAGGCTTAAGATTACTCCACAAATTTGGAGCCGTGTCTTCTAGACACAAATAATTGATGCCATAATGTGACATATGAAGTATTGGATTCGGTTATAAAATGAAATGGGATGATAGTCGGGTGGATAAAGGGAGATGCACCCTGATGCCAGTGCAAGCCCCCTCTCTATGGGAGTAGGACATATTTGTATGGCTGACAGTGTGATCTAGCATACGATATGGTTAGATGGAGTGACATGGTGGGAAGGGCCCACCCGGATGGGTGTGACAGGCTCCGATGGCCCACCCGGATGGGTGTGACAGGCTCCGGTGGGCGTCCGCCCTGACATGCGAATGGCTTTATATAGAGGAAATCTTGAGAAAGTCAGTCTGCTATTGCTGAGATTCTGATGAAGAGGGTACTCCCTCGTAACGCATAAGACGTTTTTGCAATGCCATCTGGTTCCTCCTAACACCTGGTCCAGGTTGCAGGTGTCTAGAAGACACGGCTCTGAATTCATGAAGTGATGTTAAGCCTTGTTTTAACGTTTGTTTGTGAGTATGACCTTTGTTTTTACTATTTAAATAAATGTTATCTTTGGTAATGCGCAAGATCGGTGCGCCCTCCCTGTTTTTCTATATATAACAAATGAGACCCTCCTGCCTACTCATCTTCATGTGTGGCTAAAACTATTTTTTGATTTATATGAAAATGCTTAGCCACCTTTGCAAAAAAATGAAAAGATAGGTCTAAGGGCTACTCTATGCAGGTAGATAATGAAGGGTTCCTCACAGCTTAGAGCTTTTAAGTCAGAGGCTCTCTTGGTTGACATGATTGCCACAAAAAATGCAGTCTTCAAAATATAAGTATAAAGTATAAACTATTGTTATTTGTTTTTTTTGGTTGTTTTATTTAACTCCCCAGAGGATCAAATGCATACTGTATAGCATTTGATCCCATTCTGGTGGCCCTTCTGTCCCATGAAAACACCTCTTAATGCTGCCTTTAGCTTGGCCCCCTTTGAAGCCCAAATGACAGGTTTTCCTGTGGGGGGATGTACAGCGAGAACAGAACCCTGCCAATGTTTTAAGCTGATCTTTCACTATTATGAATAAACAATTTTTCTTGTCCATAAAAGTAAAAGATCACTGAGAGATTTGGCTCTGTGTAATGTTTCTCCTGGCGTCCTGTGTGTGTACAAGGAGTTGCAACGCTGAGCAATCTTTTACTATCATGAATGATCAAGCAGCACAGATCATTCTTCTCCCTACTGCGTTTACATCACTACGACCTGTTAACTAATCTGTTAACTGCTAACTAAACTATCATTCAAACAACTCCTCACAAATAGCTGTTACATCCAACAACAAATCCCATTGTGAATTAAAGTGGTTCTAAAGCCTAAACATTTTTTAACCTTAAAGCATTTGTACGGCATCTGGTGTAGCCGCATCAGCGATGACATCAGACATCGATGAAGCCACCGACACAACAGATGGACAGCGACCAGTGGCAGAATGGAAATACCTTAGTGCACAGGCATGAGCTCGCAAAGTAGAGAGCCTGCAATCGCACAGAAAAAGCGCAGCCCAAATAAAGGGAAGGCCCCCTGGTGAATTGAACACCAGGGGGCCCCCCTGTGCCGGGGAGCCTTGATGCATCAAGGGGCGGGCAATAAAATGCTACCAGGTCAGAGTCAGGTCAAGTACAAACATAAGGTATGGTGGAGCAAGGGGAATGGAGACATCAGCCTTAAAGCATTCCCAGCATTAAGATAAAAAATGTTTAGGTAGTAATGTCACACTCTCAACCCCCCTTATACTTATCTGAGTCCTCATTCGATCCAGCGCTGTGCCCATCTGTAACAACTCTCCCTTTTCTCACAGACTTGGCTCCCGCTGCTGTCAGACAAATTATGTGATGAAGGAAATTGAGCATGCAGTTATACCACCATAGAAAGGGGCTTCCTATGGTGACACACCAAAAAAAGGAGGGGCAAGAAGAGCCGGCAGGTGACCCCAAAAGAGAAGAATTTGAAATACCATAATTTCTTCACCATTTCGGGGATGTGCAAAATGTTAAAAGAGAAGTTTGGCCAAATTTCTTTTGGGCATACTTCTCATGTGGGTCACAGTAGTGCACTCCTGTGACCCAGAATCAGCTGACAGCAGGCTAAAGCCCACTGTCGGCTGACATCACAGACCCACTCCAGACTCTGGAGGGATCCCATCAATAATGTCAAAATCCACCCAGCCAGCCACTCCTGTTCCCTCTCCTGCCCAGTGCTCCAGTAAGTGCTGGAGGGGCAGAGCAGAGAGCCAGTGACTGACAATCACCGCTCCCTGCTCAGTGAAACCAAGAACTGGGTGATTATTGGCCATATGATTGCTCAGTTCTCAGACCTAGAAAATTGTTTAAGAGAAACCTCTTTTAAGAGTCAAAGCTGGAAACCCATGCAGCATCCCATATATAGAAATTTGCAAAAAGGGAAATGCCCCGGGGATTGTGTGGGCATGGGAAGTGAAACCAGATCATACAAAGGTATAAAACAATATACAAAATTTATTGAAAATACATACAGTGGGGACGGAAAGTATTCAGACCCCCCTTAAATTTTTCACTCTTTGTAATATTGCAGCCATTTGCTAAAATCATTTAAGTTAATTTTTTTCCTCATTAATGTACACACAGCGCCCCATATTGATAGATCGGTGCGCCCTCCCTCTCACAGACTTGGCTCCCGCTGCTGTCAGACAAATTATGTGATGAAGGAAATTGAGCATGCAGTTATACCACCATAGAAAGGGGCTTCCTATGGTGACACACCTATGGTGCAGATTTATTAAAAAAGAAAAACTGACATATCACATGGCCCTAAGTATTCAGACCCTTTGCTGTGACACTCATATATTTAACTCAGGTGCTGTCCATTTCTTCTGATCATCCTTTAGATGGTTCTACACCTTCATTTGAGTCCAGCTGTGTTTGATTATACTGATTGGACTTGATTAGGAAAGCCACACACCTGTCTATATAAGACCTTACAGCTTACAGTGCATGTCAGAGCAAATGAGAATCATGAGGTCAAAGGAACTACCTGAAGAACTCAGTGACAGAATTGTGGCAAGGCACAGATCTGGCCAAGGTTACAAAAAAATTTCTGCTGCACTTAAGGTTCCTAAGAGCACAGTGGCCTCCATAATCCTTAAATGGAAGACGTTTGGAATGACCAGAATCCTTCCTAGAGCTGGCCGCCCGGCCAAACTGAGCTATCGGGGGAGAAGAGCCTTGGTGAGAGAGGTAAAGAAGAACCCAAAGATCACTGTGGCTGAGCTCCAGAGATGCAGTCGGGAGATGGGAGAAAGTTGTAGAAAGTCAACCATCACTGCAGCCCTCCACCAGTCGGGGCTTTATGGCAGAGTGGCCCGATGGAAACCTCTCCTCAGTGCAAGACACATGAAAGCCTGCATGGAGTTTGCTAAAAAACACCTGAAGGACTCCAAGATGGTGAGAAATAAGATTCTCTGGTCTGATGAGACCAAGATAGAACCTTTTGGCCTGAATTCTAAGCAGTATGTGTGGAGAAAACCAGGCACTGCTCATCACCTGTCCAATACAGTCCCAACAGTGAAGCATGGTGGTGGCAGCATCATGCTGTGGGGGTGTTTTTCAGCTGCAGGGACAGGACGACTGGTTGCAATCGAGGGAAAGATGAATGCTGCCAAGTACAGGGATATCCTGGACAAAAACCTTCTCCAGAGTGCTCAGGACCTCAGACTGGGCCGAAGGTTTATCTTCCAACAAGACAATGACCCTAAGCACACAGCTAAAATAACGAAGGAGTGGCTTCACAACAACTCCGTGACTGTTATTGAATGGCCCAGCCAGAGCCCTGACTTAAACCCAATTGAGCATCTCTGTAGAGACCTAAAAATGGCTGTCCACCAATGTTTACCATCCAACCTGACAGAACTGGAGAGGATCTGCAAGGAGGAATGGCAGAGGATCCCCAAATCCAGGTGTGAAAAACTTGTTGCATCTTTCCCAAAAAGACTCATGGCTGTATTAGATCAAAAGGGTGCTTCTACTAAATACTGAGCAAAGGGTCTGAATACTTAGGACCATGTGATATTTCAGTTTTTCTTTTTTAATAAATCTGCAAAAATGTCAACAATTCTGTGTTTTTCTGTCAATATGGGGTGCTGTGTGTACATTAATGAGGAAAAAATGAACTTAAATGATTTTAGCAAATGGCTGCAATATAACAAAGAGTGAAAAATTTAAGGGGTTCTGAATACTTTCCGTCCCCACTGTATAAGCATAGACTGGTATACAAAAAGTAGAGATACCTAAAAAATATTAATATATGACACCAAAAGTAATATGAACAGCACAAAGTTTTACTAACATACATGGGGTCTAGACCTGTAGTCAACCAAAATGTGTTTGCAGTGTACCCAACTTATTTCAGATACATGGTATAGTGTATATTTCCTTCTTCAGGGGTTGAACTGGGGTATGCTGTTTTATTCTATTAACAAAAAAAAAGCAAAGTAATACAAAATACAGAATGGATATAGTAGTATAAATACAATGGCTGTTTCTCCGCCCTTTCTTAAGCATGGCATGACATCAACAGTTTTCAAAGGGTACTGACACAAGGAGAGGCTGAAAACTTCCTATTCCGCTCCACCACCTGCTCACAGGATTCATAAGATATTCTATTTGGGGGAAGGGGCATAAGAGGCCTCATCCAATTCGGTATTGTGTGATTCCAAGTATAATCAACACAGTACAAAAGCTATGTGTTGAAAAGGTAGCAGCGTTTGCCTCACCGCGCCACGCATCAATGCTCACAAGGATTAGCCAAAATGGCCTGGACATGTAAACCTATCATAAAAAGAAAAAATAATAATAAAATAGGTATGTTTGCAAAAAAGCCAAGAATTGGCTCAATGTAGAAACAATATAAGTAAGGCATGTAACAACCCTTGAAGACAGACCCCCATATTGATAGGGAGAAGTCAGCCAAAAGAGAGGGGAGGGTGGTGCATAGTACATCCAAAGATCGTGCTAACCTGTCTGGGTTTCTATATCCTGTGTTGCAGAGATAAAAGGCATGTATGTCATTCGGGCTGTGTAGCAAAAGTAATTACAACCTTACCTGGCTAATAAAGGAAGTATGGGGAAGGTACCAAGCTTGAACATACCCGGATTGTCCAATGAAAAGAAGTAAAGTTTAACAGGTGATTGGCAGGGCAATCAAATTGACTGCCAAGGTGATACAGCTGTATGTCCAGAGTATGAGACAGGATGTCTCACTGGCCATCCCCTGGCTCGTGCGGCATCCAGCGTAGCCGCGTCAGCGGACGTGATGATGTCAGACGTCGACGGAGCCGCTGACACAACAGATGGGTGGCGACCAGTGGCAGAATGGAAATACCTTAGTGCGCAGGCACGAGCTCGCAAAGGGGAGAGCCCGTGATCGCACAGAAAAAGTGCAGCCCAAATAAAGGGAAAGCCCCCTGGCAAATTGAACACCAAGGGGCCCCCCTGTGCCGAGGAGCCTCAATGCATCAAGGGGTGGGCAATACAATGCTACCATGTTTTCCCTGCAGTCCATGTACTTGCAATAGTTACATGAGCGGCAGGGGTATGTCCCAGAGAGCTTACAGGGGTCGCCACAAGTGGAGCCCCGAAACTCGCTTTGAACTATAAGATCTCCTACAGAGGTAGCCCGTCTATATGCAATACGAGGGGTCTGAGGTATATTACACTTGTGCCTGGTATTCTCTGTGCAAGTCCACACATTTCTGGTCACACCTGTTTCTGACAACAGTTTATCAATGCCCATCCGTGCCACCTCAATAGTGCCCATCAGTGCTGCCTCATCAGTGTAGCCCTAAAAGGTGCCCATCAGTGCAGCTTCATCAGTGCCGCCTCATAAGCAGCCTCATCAATGCCCATCAGTGCAGCCTCACCAGTGCTCATCAGTGCAGCCACATCAGTGACATCTATCAGTGCCCATCAGTGCAGCCTCCTCAGCACACATCAGAAGAAGAAAAAGTACTTGCAAAATTGTATAACTGAAACTAAGAAAAAGGTTTTTTTTTCATAATTTTCAGTCTTTTTTTTGTTTGTTTAGCAAAAAATAAAAAACCCAGTGGTGATTAAATACCACCAAATGAAAACTCTGTCTCAAAAAAAAATATAAAATTCAAATGGGTACAGTGTTGCATGACAACATAACTGTCATTCAAAGTGCAACAGTGCTAATCTGGTCAGAAAGGGGGTGAAAGTGCCCAGTAGGAAAGTGGTTAAAGAAACATAGAATTATTTTTTTAGAGCAGTTGGTAAACTGAAACCGCATTGAAGTAAGAGAAGATGAAAGTAATAGAAAGAATATAGAAAGAGCACATGCAGAATTATTAGTGGTGGATGTATCAAATAGGTAAATAAAGACAATTTCAGATAAGGATACAGGTACAGCAGAAATAGCGGTAACTGGAAGAAAAAACTGTAGATGAGGTTCTACCAATTTATAATCATAGTATCGATGGTATAAATAACAGAGGAGTGGGAATAGGGATAGCACTAAATTGGTAAGATTGGTTGAAATGAAAGTGAACTTGAGATTTGCCCATTCATGGAAATCTAGCAGGGGATATGTAATTGATTTTACTGTTCACATTGCTTATTGGATTAGCAATGCTTCTTTTATTTAATAATATATACTTTTTGATCCCTTTATACCCCCAGTCGCCCCTTCCAGTCCTATACTGACCCAAAGAGGTTTTCATAAGCAGTTGTGTGATAAAGTGAGTGATATCTCTGTGAACTGGGGGTAGCTGAATGGAATATTGGGGGTAGGGGGCCATCGATATTAGTGTATACATTAAAAACTTCCTCCTAAACCATACCCATACATCAACCACCCTCCCCATTTCACTCTTTGCATTGTAGATTTCTCCCATTCTGCTACTGACTAAACCTAAGATAAAGAATTTACAACAGGGATTTTATATACTAATATTACCCACATGTATTGTTAAAGTACTACACTCACACCTGTACAGAGCAAGTTGATATTTATGTGTAGCCTATTACTTTATGGTAGTTGCCAAAGACAAACTGAGGTAGTAAAATACCAGTTCGCAGTTTCTGCAATCACTGGAAAGAGAACATGCTGTGTTAAATAACTTTGCTTCCCTCAGTATCACAATTATTTGTTAAAGTGGTATTAAACCCAGATGTGATGGCTGCATTTGTTTTCTTCTTTCTTGTTTGACTTCCTTTCCTTTATTTTCACCAGGTGATCTGGCCAGTAAGTCTGTTGATTCTCCACATCCAGAGTGGGGGCACTCTAATACAGGAGGTGTGTTACTGGTCAGATCACCAGTTGAAAATAGAGGGAAAAAAGCCTAAGAAAAGAAAACTAATGGAGCCACCACATCTAAGGATTGGTAAGCTGCAATATATTACATTTTTTATTTTGGGTTTAATGCCACTGTGACAGGAGTGACTTTGGGCAAAGGGCTTGTGGAACCCAGCTTACCTTAAAGAGCTCTGGAAACACCTTGTCCAGCTCCCTCGACCCCTCCTATGTGTACGTCACCCTGTGTCTATTAGGGGCACAGGGTGACCGAGAACCCCAGTCGGGTCTACCTAACCCGACTCCCAGTACAACCACACTGGACTCAGCATTTCCTTTTACCCCTGTTATCCTGGATTATATATCTGTGGTTTGTGCTGAAAGAATGAAGGGGCTCTTTCACTTGGGACAATATTTCTGAATAATATCCCTCAAGAAAATATGAAGATAAATAATTTCACCTTTCAGACTGCTAAATTGTTTGAGGTGTGGCTGTATCCCATTGTTCTATTGTTTCTGTCTGCCTTGGGAGCAACCTATTATGGGATGTATATGTGTATGTGGATTAGCTGCTAGAGGGGAGGGGTGGGGGGTTTCTCCTGCAGCCACCCCTAAAGGATGTCTGTGTGTCTCTTTTTACTGAATGTTTTTTACCCCGCCCTGTGTCATTATGTAAAGGAGGGGGGAATTCTTCCAACAGCCCTCCCTGCTGATAAGACTGTCTACTGTTGGATAGTTGAATATACCTGTGTGTCATGTTACTGGAGGAGGTAAAGTTTACCCCGCCCTGTGTCATTATGCAAAGCAAAGGGGTTGTCCCCTGAGTGTATCTCTCTTTGTACCTGTGTTTGAATAAAGAGTCTGATGTTTTCCACCCTACACTAATGTCCCGACAAGTGACTGGGTGGGCTAAGGGATCTTAGATCGTGCTGGTACTGGACAAAGGAAGCTTATACATCAGATATACTCCCCTTGAGTACTGGGGTCAGTGACAACCACCAATTTATTTAACTGCATATTAATTACTTATTAATTACTAATTAATTACTATTATTTCTTCAATTATTTATTAATTATTTATTTAATTGTTACATATTCAACAATGCACATCGTTAAGATTCTGTTTATTTCTTGTATACAGTTATGTCTGTATTTTTCAGTAACCATTTGTCATATTTACATATAAACCAACAAAAGGGCTAATGGGGAGGGGGGGGCTGTCCATAGAAGAAGTGTGACGACACTTGAGCCCCCCAGTTATTTCTGTTGTATATCTAAAACACTCAGCCACTTTCTTACACCAGTAGACGACTTGCAGACAGTACCAGCAAGTGCTCTATGCATTTGTTTCTTCTTCAGTATCAGCAGTGAATACTATTTCCACAAAAAAGTGAACTTGCTCTGCATTGAAAGGTATGTCTTTAATGCTAGTGCCGTTGTTCCAGTTTCTGTTGGTGTTGAAGTCACGCTCTCTATTTCCGAAGCTGTATCTGTGATACCTCCCCCACTGACTTTTCATGCTCTATATTACAAAATGCCTTTTCTTACTGTTTCCAAGGAAAAGGGCACCACTTGTTTGACATCCCTATGGCAACCTCATCGGTTTCTTGCTTCACCCTCATTCCATCCACTAAACCAGTGTGTGCTGTGCACAGCACAAGTAAACAAATGTAAATCGCTGGGTTCACTAATATATATATATATATATATATATATATATATATATATATATATATATATATATATATATAGGTATTTTATAAATAAATATATATACTATATATATATATATACACACACATATACAGTACATACTGCATATAGAACTTTATAACAAATATGAAGAGCTACATTAAGGGCTTACAAAGCTTATAACTTATGCTCTAACAAGCAGGGCTCTCTGATTCCTAGTGTAATAAATAGTATTGTAATTGTACTGTCTGCCCGTATGTTGTAGGGCACTGCGTAAACTGTCTGTGCTATTTAGTCCTGTATAATAATAATAATAATACTCGCTCTCTTCATCCAATATAGTCTTCATCCAACAATATTGCTTTTATTTCTGTTACCACAACTTCATAGAAAATACGGTAACTATTTTGCATTGTATAATAATACAATAATAATACAATCTTGAAAATATATTCATATTAATCATTCTATCTGAATTTTACTTTTCTGAATTTTACTTCTTTATGCTCAGTAAATAACATCCAAGATGTACAGTACAGTAAAACCTTTGTTTGAGAGTAACTTGGTTTGAGATCGTTTTGCAAGACATGCAACATTTTTTAATACATTTTGACTTGATATACAAGCGATGTCTTGATATACAAGTAGCGTCTTGTCACAACTGAGTATATAAGAGAAGAGAGGCGCCTCTAAGTGTAGCAATATTGTTACATTTAATGAAGGTACAACATTTAGCAACTCACATGGTTCATGATTAAAACAGGCATATCTAAGTATGCAGGTATCTGCGGGAAAAGCTGTCCACATAGACCATCCTCCGCACCGACATCAATGTCATCCCGTCCACCCTGCATTCAAGCCTCGCTTTCAGGGTAGTCTTCCTGGTCACGATTGCAGACTGACAGCGGTGAGAGCCGGCGGTGCAGAGGTTGGTCTATGTGGACAGCTTTACCCCAGATACCTGAGTTGCTAAATGTTGCACCTTCATTAAATGTAAGCATATTGCTACACTTAGAGGCGCCACTCTTCTCTTTTATACTCTGTAGCTCCTGCTGGATTTTGCTTCTAATCCCCTTGTGGAGGCTGCCATTTGTGAATGGATATTTTATGGTTACACAACCTTGTTGCTATAATCTTTTTATATGGACTATAAACGGAAATACCTATGAATAAATAGTTAAAACGTGAAACAAAACACCTGAGTTTCCATTATTTCTTATGGGGAAATCCACTTTGATATACAAGTGCTTTGGATTACAAGCATGTTTCCAGAATGAATTATGCTCGCAATCCAAGGTTTTACTGTATATAACAGCAACGAGAAAACTGCACACACAGTAATTGGTTAAGCAAGTGTCTCTAAGTATGATGAGTGCTGAAAACAGTGATGAAATCATTATATTTTCAGGATATTGTAATAAAACACCACCTTACCTCTCCCTTAAATATACTAAGCACAGTATAAAACCTCCACCCAAACAAATAAATAAATTACAGATCTGTCCTAAAAAAACAGAAGATCTGGAGTACTCCCACACACACATGAAACTCCTTGCACTCTTCAAAGTGGAATCTCCTATTAAATAGCTAAACCAAGGATTTTTATTTGTATTTATATATTTATTACAGGTACTTACTGTATATAGCGCCATCAATTTACTCAGCGCTTTACAAATATACTGTATATTGCACATTCACATCAGTCTCTTACGCTTATGGAGCTCACAATCTAAGGTCCCTAACTCACATTCATACATACACATACTAGGGCCAGTTTAGACAGGAGCCAATTAACCTACCAGCATGTCTTTGGAGTGCAGAAGGAATCCTGAGTACCCGGAAGAAACCTACGCAGGCACAGGGAGAAAATGCAAACTCCAGGAAGGTAGTGCCATGGATGGGATTCTCCTTTACACATCAGAATGTCCACTTCCACGTTTCATAAAAACATCCTCACTTCTGGTTCTGGTGCCATATGTGAAGGAGCTTGGAATGGCGGCTCCGGGACAAACAGCCTATAAAGCTGATGGGGTGACGTCCTAGTAGTAACGAAACGCGCAGGGAGGAGGAGCGACACGCTGATGTCACCTCTTGTGCTGTAGTCCAGGAAGCTATGGGCTTATTTGAGGCTGGCCGGCTCAAATTTTTTTTATGCTGTTATATGTCTTCTTAAATGTAAGTGCGCATTTGTCTTTCTTATTTATGGAATAAATATTTAGGGTTTTTACACTATTGCGAGCCTGTATAATTTTATGTGGATTCTACTGCTGGGTTCGATTCGATTGTGTGTGGGGATCAATGCTATTGAGGCTGAGGAGTCTGGTGCATTCCTTTATTTGTCTATCAAAAACGATTTGCTGAACTTACTACGGAAAGAAAAGCTGGACTTGGCCTTAACCCATCATCAGAAGGCACTCAGATTTCATCGCAAATGAGACTTCTACATCAAGAGAGTGCTACCAGACCTGGAGACTGGAGAGCCAAATTCCAAATGATATCCCAATCACTCATGTGCCTCCCTCGGATCCACCTCACCTACAATCAACAATGCCACCTGGTTCTGGCACTATACCAGAGAGACTGCTGTCCAGATTGCTCCATAGGTTTTTTTTGTTTTGTTTTTTTTTTCCTTTATATTCCAACATATATGATATAGATAACCATTCTCTGCCATGGGTGTGTCAGCCGCAGACTTGCTAGCTCTCCCTGTGATCACCTTATACCCAGAACTCTGTTAAACTGTTTCCTACTATGCTTGCTTCGACTGAGCTTAGTGATGGCTCAGTTTATGTAAATTCGCCTTTGGCTTCTCTCCCTCCCCCCCCCCTCGCCCCATTCTCAGATGTTTAGGCGTAATGTTAAGCCATTGCACTTGTTGGTTTTATGAAATATCTCTTGATTTGATTTATACTGTTTTTTTGTTTTACATACAGATAAATTGTCTTTAAACAAAAAAAACAAAAAAAAAAACCCATCCTGGCTAAGCTTTAGACCAAAACAGGTTAGTGGGATACAGTGACCTATATACCCTCACTATGTGTTCATTGAATTGACAATGAAATTCACACAGCCTCTGGTCACTTCAGCAAGCAGCTTTCAGCTCAGCATCAGCCTGTACCCTGCATACAGTTCAGCAGCCACATGGTCTCTCCTAAAGCATGCTTCGGCCTGAGCTAATAATGGCCATCGAGTTTAACATTGGTTGTAGTCATGTTAATGGAATCACTCCTGAAAAGAAGGATCATTGATCACTTAAAAATGCACAACTTGCGGGACCCAAAAGCAGCATGGCTTTACTGAGGGCAAATCATGTCAGACTAATCTGATTCAATGTTTTGACTGTATTACCAATGTTTTGGACCAGGGTGGTGCTGTTTTCAGGCTTTCCATTATTTTGCACAGGTGATTTGATCAGATTCACTGCCTTAGTAGTTACCACAGCTGTTTTATCTCAGGAAAATCCTGAAAACATAACCTGTTGGAGCGCTTTGAGGACTGGAGTTGAGAAACACTGAGCTAAAGGATAGATACCAGACTGTGGTTGTAAATGGGGTTCACTCGGCACAGAGACCAGTCACTAGTGATGTACCACAAGGCTCTGTACTAGGTTCTGTTCTATTTACTCTCTATGTAAGTGATATAACTAAAGGTTTTTGGGCAAGGTATGTATTTTTACTGAGGATACAAAGGTGTGCAATATGATTGATATCCTTAGAGGTGTCTGTAACATGGAACATGATTTGGCATTGCTGGAAGATTGGTCAAAGCAGTGGAAACTAAAGTTCAATGTTTTTAAATGTAAAATAATGCACCTAGGGAATAAGAATCCCTAGATAGAGTACAATATTGGGGGGTATGGTGTTGGCCAGCACCACGGAAGAAAAAGATTTTGGGGTACTTATTTCAGATGATTTCAAAATGAGCAAACAGTGTGACCAGGCAGTGGGTTAAGCAAATAGAATTATAGGATGCATCACTAGAGGGATCAACAGCAGGAGGAAGGAGGTCCTCATGCCGCTATATATATCTTCATTGAGACCTCATTTAGAATACTGTGTCCAGTTCTGGAGACCTCACTTACAAAAAAGATATTGATAGGATAGAACAAGTTCAGAGATGGGTAACAAAAATGGTGAAAGGTCTGGGGGATAGAACCAGGGGCGGACTGACCATTCGGTCGATCGGACGCCGACCGAGGGCCCGCAGCCAGTAGGGGGCCCGGGAGACATGCTCGTCGGATCTAGGGGTATGCTGCTGGGCGTGCTGCGGTGGAGCCGTTCTGCCGACTGCCGCGGGGGGGGGGGGGGATGAGGCGGGCATCTCCTCTTTCAGTTTGGGATGCAGTGAGGGGAGTGGGAGGCGGCGATCAGCAGCTCTATGGTGCTCGCAGCATCTCCCGGGGACTTGTATTTCTCCTCCAGATTGTAGAGTGGAAAGGGGAGGGGCCTCTGACCCGGGCAGCTACAAGTTTCACTCTCTGCTTGTACGCTGTTGCCGACTGCTGCCCGGGTCAGAGGCCCCTCCCCTATCTACTGTTCAGAATCAGAAGGAGGACTACAAGCCCCAGTGAGATCCACAGGCACCATAGAACTGCCGATCGCCACCTCCCACCTCCCCCTTGGGTTGGAGGTGCACAGCCAGGTACAGGGGAACCTCTGGGGGGGTTAAGTCTGGGGACCCTGATGTATGGGGGGTTCTCTGGGGACCCTGATGTATGGGGGGGGGCTCTCTGGGGACCCTGATGTATGGGGGGCTCTCTGGGGACCCTGATGTATGGGGGGGGCTCTCTGGGGACCCTGATGTATGGGGGGCTCTCTAGGGACCCTGATGTATGGGGGGGGGCTCTCTGGGGACCCTGATGTAAGGGGGGGGCTCTCTGGGGACCCTGATGTATGGGGGGGCTCTCTGGGGACCCTGATGTATGGGGGGGCTCTCTGGGGACCCTGATGTATGGGGGGCTCTCTAGGGACCCTGATGTATGGGGGGGCTCTCTGGGGACCCTGATGTATGGGGGGCTCTCTGGGGACCCTGATGTATGGGGGGGCTCTCTGGGGACCCTGATGTATGGGGGGGCTCTCTGGGGACCCTGATGTATGGGGGGGCTCTCTGGGGACCCTGATGTATGGGGGCTCTCTGGAGACCCTGATGTATGGGGGGCTCTCTGGGGGCCCTGATGTATGGGGGGCTCTCTGGGGACCCTGATGTATGGGGGGCTCTCTGGGGACCCTGATGTATGGGGGGGCTCTCTGGGGACCCTGATGTATGGGGGGGGCTCTCTGGGGACCCTGATGTATGGGGGGGCTCTCTGGGGACCCTGATGTATGGGGGGGGCTCTCTGGGGACCCTGATGTATGGGGGGGGCTCTCTGGGGACCCTGATGTATGGGGGACTCTCTGGGGACCCTGATTTATGGGGGGCTCTCTGGGGACCCTGATTTATGGGGGGCTCTCTGGGGACCCTGATGTATGGGGGGGCTCTCTGGGGACCCTGATGTATGGGGGGGCTCTCTGGGGACCCTGATGTATGGGGGGAGGCTCTCTGGGGACCCTGATGTAAGGAGGAGGCTCTCTGGGGACCCTGATGTATGGGGGAAGGCTCTCTGGGGACCCTGATGTATGGGGGAAGGCTCTCTGGGGACCCTGATGTATGGGGGGAGGCTCTCTGGGGACCCTGATGTATGGGGGGGCTCTCTGGGGACCCTGATGTATGGGGGGAGGCTCTCTGGGGACCCTGATGTAAGGAGGAGGCTCTCTGGGGACCCTAATGTAAGGACGAGGCTCTCTGGGGACCCTGATGTATAGGGGAAGGCTCTCTGGGGACCCTGATGTATGGGGGGAGGCTCTCTGGGGACCCTGATGTATGGGGGGGCTCTCTGGGGACCCTGATGTATGGGGGGGGCTCTCTGGGGACCCTGATGTATGGGGGGGGCTCTCTGGGGACCCTGATATATGGGGGGGCTCTCTGGGGACCCTGATGTATGGGGGGGCTCTCTGGGGACCCTGATGTATGGGGGGGCTCTCTGGGGACCCAGATCTTTGGGGGGCTTTCTGGGGACCCAGATCTATGGGGGGCTCTCTGGGACCATGATGTATAGGGGGGCTCTCTGGGGAGTTGACCCTGATATATGTGGGGCTCTCTGGAGACCTTGATGTATGGGGGGCTCTCTGGAGACCTTGATGTATGGGGGGGCTCTCTGGGGACCTTGATGTATGGGGGGGCTCTCTGGGGACCTTGATGTATGGGGGGGCTCTCTGGGGACCTTGATGTATGGGGGGGCTCTCTGGGGACCCTGATGTAAGGGGGGTTTCTCTGGGGACCCTGATGTAAGGAGGGGGCTCTCTGGGGACCTTGATGTAAGGAGGGGGCTCTCTGGGGACCCTGATGTAAGGAGGGGGCTCTCTGGGGACCCTGATGTAAGGAGGGGACTCTCTGGGAACCCTGATGTAAGGAGGAGGCTCTCTGGGGACCCTGATGTAAGGAGGAGGCTCTCTGGGGATCCTGATGTTTGGGGGGGCTCTCTGGAGACCCTGATGTATGGGGGGCTCTCTGGGGACCCTGATGTATGGGGGGGGGGCTCTCTGGGGACCCAGATCTATGGGGGGCTCTCTGGGGACCCAGATCTATGGGGGGCTCTCTGGGGACCCAGATCTATGGGGGGCTCTCTGGGACCCTGATGCATGGGGGGGCTCTCTGGGGAGTGGACCCTGATGTATGTGGGGCTCTCTGGAGACCTTGATGTATGGGGGGGCTCTCTGGGGACCTTGATGTAAGGGGGGCTCTCTGAAGACCTTGATGTAAGGGGGGCTCTCTGAAGACCTTGATGTAAGGGGGGCTCTCTGGGGACCCTGATGTATGGGGGGTTTCTCTGGGGACCCTGATGTAAGGAGGGGGCTCTCAGGGGACCTTGATGTAAGGAGGGGGCTCTCTGGGGACCCTGATGTAAGGAGGGGGCTCTCTGGGGACCCTGATGTAAGGAGGAGGCTCTCTGGGGACCCTGATGTAAGGAGGAGGCTCTCTGGGGACCCTGATGTAAGGGGAGGTTCTCTGGGGACCCTGATGTAAGGGGAGGCTCTCTGGGGACCCTGATGTAAGGGGAGGCTCTCTGGGGACTTGTTTACATAGGCAGACCACAGTTCTGCCTCTGTTGGAAACGATCGTCGGGGCCTGGCGGACATGGGGTCCTCCGGACCCGCTGGTTAGCTCTCGGTGTGTCCAATCACAGCGGCAGCAGGTCAAACAGCATGCAGACCCGCAAGTGCAGAATCAAGTACCTGTACATGATTCTGCTCACAGGAGACGCAGCCCTGCAGTAAATGTATGTGGTTAAAGTGAGTTTATTTTTCTTTAATCTTTAAACATTTATTTTGAACATTAAGTAGAGAAATTCTGTGACCAATGCATGTAATGTAGCAGTGCAATATATACGTGGGGCTTTGTGAGGGTGTGGCTTGTGTGTGGGTGGGTGGGGACTAAGGGGGCCCCATGAGCCCCTATTGCCCGGGGGCCCCATGAGTTGTCAGTCCGCCCCTGGATAGAACATACAGTATCAAGAGAGACTTCAGGAATTTAATATGTACAAAGGGGAGACATGATTGAAACCTACACAAAGGGGGTGAATAAGATTCAGGATGGCATTTTTTTCAAAATGAAACCAAAATCAAGCACAGGGATATGACCTTAAACTAACTGGAGGAAAGTTCGAAACTAATCTTAGAAAGTATTATTTTACTGAAAGGGTAGTTGATGCTCGGAATAAACTTCCAGCAGAGGTAGTGAGCCAGTCAACAGTAAATGGCTTCAAACATGCTTGGGACAAGCATAGATCTATACTCAGACAAAAAAAGTTAAGAAAAAAAACAAAACAAAACCTGTATAAAAAAGAAAATGGGCAGACTCGATGGACTATTCAATCTTTTATCTGCCGTCACTTCTCTGTGATGCCTCAGTGAAAGTTTACAGGGAAGTACATAACATGTATGGTCCCAAGTGATAAACCTGAAGCAACTGTTTAAAGGTCAATAAAGTATTTGAGAAGAGCATTGCATTTTTAATGTTTCCATCTCCTTGTTTTAATCTTGAATTCATTGTACTACCCAGTCCTCATGTGGACATTAGCTTTGTTCTTGTAGCGCCATCCCTAAAGGCGTCATTGGATTTTTTTTCCTCTTGCCATGCACCAGTGTCGACTTATGCCGTACCTGTACCCAAGACCAACAAACTAAGATCCTACAATAGAAGGAGTTGGTAAGGCAGATGAAGAAATACAACAATGTGCAGTGATAACAGTTGGATTAGGCACAGACAGAAAACAGAGACAAATTTGTACAAATAACTGCAACCATCAGGCTTATCCTAAAGCGGAATTCCACCCAAAAGTGGAAGCTCCGCTTATCTGCCTCCTCCCCCCCTCTTGTGCCACATTTGGCATCTTTCGGGGAGGAGGGGGGAGTGGGTACCTGTTTTTGACAGGTACCCGTCCCCACTTCTGAGAGATCTCGCCGTGGCGAGATCATTCGAAAGTTCAGCCCCCCTCCTACTTCCCCCACCGCCGGGCCATTCAGAAAGCGCAGCTCGCTTCGCGCATGCGCAGTAGAAAATGGGCTGTGAAGCCAAAAGGCTCCACTGCCGGTTTCCCTGCTGGGGTGCCGACATTGCTGGATTCCAGGACAGGTAAGTGTTCTAATATTACAAGTCTGCAGCTACAGTATGTGTAGCTGCTGACTTTTAATTTTTCGCTGGGGGGGGGCGAACTCCGCTTTAAATGGAAAGGCCCTAACTACTCCTCATCACTGGCCAGTTAAATAGATGTAGAGCAGTCCTGCCGGCATTGGAGCCCTTACTCTGGTCCAATGAGTGATGGAATTGGTCCTTGGTGTCAAGCAGCCCCTTGTAGACCAGCGAAAGGTCACCCTCCTCTCAAGCTGGCATCCAGTAGCTGTAGCAGTCAGAGTCAGAGTTTAGCCACAGTGTCAGGGCTGGGCTCTCAGCCCTTCCTTCTCTGTGCTCAGGTTGCTCAGTTGTCGGTTAGTTGCCAGTACTCATCGTTCCACAAAGGCTTCCTGTTGATCATCTCCTGCTCGTCAGGCAAGCCCACAGCCAGCCCCTTCTGGCTATTTAAACTGCCTGGTTCATTTCATCAATTGCCTTCGCCTTGGTCAACATAGCTAGAGACTCTCTGCTGTGTTCCTGTTGAAGACTTGCCTGGCTGACGTCCCTTTTGGTTCCTGATCCTGTCTGCTGCCTCTGACTACGCTGATCTCTGGCTTCCTATTTCCTGGCCTGTTCTGACTACACTATTTGGCTACCGAGCCCTGGCTATGTTTTCACTATGTTTACCAGTTGTACCATTTTTACCATTTTATTAAAAGGTGTGATTTTTACTGCATTTTCTGTCTCCGTCTGTTTCATGGTTTCTGACAGTAGGCAAAGGCCATGAATTCAGAAGATGCAGGTAATCCACCTAGTGGTAATATTTTTTCCAGGTTGAATGAGCAGGATCACCGCATGGATCACTTTTCCATAGCATTACAGACACTCCTGATTCGCACTTCTCACCTGGATCCTCCCACTGTGGCTGTTCCGGTACAACCTGTGTTGCAGGCTGTCCCTGCTGCTGCTCCAGTCTCTGTGAAGGCACCCGCCTCAAATATTACCACTGTAAGAGGTATGTCTGGTTCTGCTCCGCTTCCCCAGTGATTTGGGGGCGATCAAGTTCAATGCAGAGGGTTTCTGAACCAGGTTGTGATATACTGTAAGATGCTGCCCCAGGCTTTCCCCACGGACAGAAGCAAAGTAGGCTTCATCATTTCTTTGCTTTCTGATAGAGCTTTGGTCTGGGCAAACCCTCTATGGGAGATACAAAAACTCATTGTCCTGAGTTGCCCAGAGTTTGTGGCTTCCTTTAAAAGGGTATTTGACATTCCCGCACGCTTCACTTCTGCTGCCAAGAGCCTCATGTCCATCAAACAAAGTACGAGAACTGTTGCCGATTACGCCATTGAATTCTGTACTCTGGCAGCAGAGGTCGCTTGGAACAATGAAGCCCTCATGGCTGCTCATGGTCTCTCAGATAACATCAAAGATGAGAAAGCAGCCCAAGACATACCTACAGATCTGGAGAAGTTGATCACGTTTGCCATAGTCATTGACTCCAGACTCCGAAAGAGACCTTCCTTTCAGGAGCACTTGTGGTAGCCTCCTGTACATTTGTCTCCGAGCTTTGCCGTCCCACCCTTGCCCCCCTGACCTCCCATGCCTCCTGATACAGAGTCTGCCAGTGAAGTAGAACCCATGCAGTTGGGCTTCACATGTCTCTCTATGGATGAGAGGGCCTTTGGGGGCGATCAAGTTCAATGCAGAGGGTTTCTGAACCAGGTTGTGATATACTTTAAGATGCTGCCCCAGGCTTTCCCCACGGACAGAAGCAAAGTAGGCTTCATCATTTCTTTGCTTTCTGATAGAGCTTTGGTCTGGGCAAACCCTCTATGGGAGATACAAAAACTCATTGTCCTGAGTTGCCCAGAGTTTGTGGCTTCCTTTAAAAGGGTATTTGACATTCCCGCACGCTTCACTTTGCTGCCAAGAGCCTCATGTCCATCAAACAAAATACAAGAACTGTTGCCGATTACGCCATTGAATTCTGTACTCTGGCAGCAGAGTTCGCTTGGAACAATGAGGCCCTCATGGCTGCTCATGGTCTCTCAGATAACATCAAAGATGAGAAAGCAGCCCAAGACATACCTACAGATCTGGAGAAGTTGATCACGTTTGCCATAGTCATTGACTCCAGACTCCGAAAGAGACCTTCCTTTCAGGAGCACTTGTGGAAGCCTCCTGTACATTTGTCTCTGAGCTTTGCCGTCCCACCCTTGCCCCCCTCACCTCCCATGCCTCCTGATACAGAGTCTGCCAGTGAAGTAAAACCCATGCAGTTGGGCTTCACATGTCTCTCTACGGATGAGAGGGCCTTTAGGAGGAGGGGGATATTGTGCCTTTATTGTGGCCAGGCAGGTCACTACTTGAAGTTTTGCCCTACACGTCTGGGAAACACTTGCACCTGAGGTCCTGTAGAGGACAGACCTTAGGTGGCATTGTTACGTCCCCGTTACCTTGAAGGATAAGCCTTTAGTTTCGGTTACCCTTTCGTGGTCTGAGTTGTCCATCGATACACAGGCTCTAATCGATTCTGTGGCTGCAGGCCTGTTCATAGACAGTGCCTTTGTGTCTAAGCACTCGATTCCACTGCAGCTTCGTGCCATTGAGGCTATTGATGGGAGACCTCTACAGCCTTACCATGTGACCCATGAGACTGCTCCATTGACCATGGTCTTGGGGCTGTTCACCATGAGATAATCCAATTTCAAGTAATTTCCTCTCCTCATTATCCAGTGGTTATTACTTATCCTTGGTTACAGAGGCGCAACCCCTCTTTTGAACGGCTTCATGCTGAGGTTCTTTCCTGGTCGCCACAATGTATTGAGACATGTTTTCGGAAAGTGGCTAAGGTCTTGTGCACCTCTTCCCTTTCCTCCTTGCCAGAGGAGTACCACAAATTTAGCGATGTCTTCGACAAGGTTCAAGCTGGTAGATTGCCTCCACACCGATCGTATGATTGCGCAATGGACCTTCAACCTGGTGCTATGCCTCCCCATGGCCAGGTTTACCCTTTGTCTGTCTCGGAGGATAAAGCTATGGAGGACTATGATGCTGACACACTTTCTTGAGGGTTCATCCCCAAATCCTCGTCTCCTGCTGGTTCTGGCTTCTTCTTTGTGAAAAAGAAGAGTGGTGATCTGAGACCTTGTATTGATTATAGGGGTCTCAATCGCATCACGATTAACAATGCCTACCTGATTCTGTTCATTAAGGAATTATTTGACCACTTCAAGGGAGCAACAGTTTTCACGAAGCTCGATCTGAGAGGGGCATACAATCTTGTGAGGATCTAGGAGGGCGTCGAATGGAAAGCTGCGTTTAACACCAGGACAGGACATTACGAATACCTCATAATGCCATTTGGTCTTTGCAAAGCTCCTGCAGTTTTTCAGAAGTTCATCAACAACGTCCTTCGAGATATGTTGCAGCAATGTGTGGTGGTTTATCTCGATGATATTCTTATATATTCTAAATCCCTAGAGAGCCACCACACAGACGTCTCCTGTGTGCTACAGAGGCTGAGAGATACAGTGGGGACGGAAAGTATTCAGACCCCCTTAAATTTTTCACTCTTTTTTTATATTGCAGCCATTTGCTAAAATCATTTATGTTCATTTTTTTCATCATTAATGTACACACAGCACCCCATATTGAAAGAAAAACACAGAATTGTTCACATTTTTGCAGATTTATTAAAAAAGAAAAACTGAAATATCACATGGTCCTAAGTATTCAGACCCTTTGCTGTGACACTCATATATTTGACTCAGGTGTTATCCATTTCTTCTGATCATCCTTGAGATGGTTCTACACCTTCATTTGAGTCCAGATGTGTTTGATTATACTGATTGGACTTGATTAGGAAAGCCACACACCTGTCTATATAAGACCTTACAGCTTGCAGTGCATGTCAGAGCAAATGAGAATCATGAGGTCAAAGGAACTACCTGAAGAGCTCAGAGAAAGAATTGTGGCAAGGAACAGATCTGGCCAAAGTTACAAAAAAATTCTGCTGCACTTAAGGTTCCTAGAAGCACAGTGGCCTCCATAATCCTTAAATGGAAGACATTTGGGATGACCATAACCCTTCCTAGAGCTGGTCGTCCGGCCAAACTGAGCTATCGGGGGAGAAGAGCCTTGGTGAGAGAGGTAAAGAAGAACGCAAAGATCACTGTGGCTGAGCTCCAGAGATGCAGTCGGGAGATGGGAGAACGTTGTAGAAAGTCAACCATCACTGCAGGGCTCCACCAGTCGGGGCCTGTATGGCAGAGTGGCCCGACGGAAGCCTCAAGACACATGAAAGCCCGCATGGAGTTTGCTAAAAAAAGACCTGAAGGACTCCAAGATGGTGAGAAATAAAATTCTCTGGTCTGATGAGACCAAGATAGAACTTTTTGGCCTTAATTCTAAGTGGTATGTGTGGAGAAAAATAGGCACTGCTCATCACCTGTCCAATGCAGTCCCAACAGTGAAGCATTGTGGTGGCAGCATCATGCTGTGGGGGTGTTTTTCAGCTGCAGGGACAGGACGACTGGTTGCAATCTAGGGAAAGATAAATGCGGCCAAGTACAGGGATATCCTGGATGAAAACCTTCTCCAGAGTGCTGAGGACCTCAGACTGGGCCGAAGGTTTACATAGTTACATAGTAGGCGAGGTTGAAAAAAGACACAAGTTCATCAAGTCCAACCTATGTGTGATTATGTGTCAGTATTACATTGTATATCCCTGTATGTTGCGTTCATTTAGGTGCTTATCTAATAGTTTCTTGAAGCTATTGATGCTCCCCGCTGAGACCACCGCCTGCGGAAGGGAATTCCACACCTTTGCCGCTCTTACAGTAAAGAACCCTCTACGTAGTTTAAGGTTGAACCTCTTTTCTTCTAATTTTAATGAGTCTTGTTAAACTCTCTTCTGCGAAAAAGTTTTATTTCTATTGTAGGGTCACCAGTACGGTATTTGTATATTGAAATCATATCCCCTCTCAAGCGTCTCTTCTCCAGAGAGAATAAGTTCAGTGCTCGCAACCTTTCCTCATAACTAAGATCCTCCAGACCCTTTATTAGCTTTGTTGCCCTTCTTTGTACTCTCTTCATTTCCAGTACATCCTTCCTGAGGACAGCTGCCCAGAACTGGACAGCATACTCCAGGTGCGGCCGGACCAGAGTCTTATAGAGCGGGAGAATTATCGTTTTATCTCTGGAGTTGATCCCCTTTTTAATGCATGCCAATATTCTGTTTGCTTTATTAGCAGCAGCTTGGCATTGCATGCCATTGCTGAGCCTATCATCTACTAGGACCCCCAGGTCCTTTTCCATCCTAGATTCCCCCAGAGGTTCTCCCCCCAGTGTATAGATTGCATTCATATTTTTGCCACCCAAATGCATTATTTTACATTTTTCTACATTGAAACTCATCTGTCATGTAGTTGCCCACCCCATTAATTTGTTCAGATCTTTTTGCAAGATTTCCACATCCTGCGGGGAAGTTATTGCCCTGCTTAGCTTAGTATCATCTGCAAATACAGAGATTGAACTGTTTATCCCATCCTCCAG
Source organism: Aquarana catesbeiana (assembly GCF_042186555.1). NCBI lineage: Eukaryota > Metazoa > Chordata > Amphibia > Anura > Ranidae > Aquarana > Aquarana catesbeiana. The sequence continues at coordinate 865,114,389 of NC_133324.1, forward strand.
GTCGTTTATGAACAAATTAAATAGGATTGGTCCCAGCACAGAACCCTGGGGAACCCCACTACCCACCCCTGACCATTCTGAGTACTCCCCATTTATCACCACCCTCTGAACTCGCCCTTGTAGCCAGTTTTCAATCCATGTATTTACCCTATGGTCCATGCCAACGGACCTTATTTTGTACAGTAAACGTTTATGGGGAAATGTGTCAAATGCTTTTGCAAAATCCAGATACACCATGTCTACGGGCCTTCCTTTATCTAGATGGCAACTCACCTCCTCATAGAAGGTTAATAGATTGGTTTGGCAAGAACGATTCTTCATGAATCCATGCTGATTACTGCTAATGATACTGTTCTCATTACTAAAATCTTGTGTATAGTCCCTTATCATCCCCTCCAAGAGTTTACATACTATTGATGTTAGGCTAACTGGTCTGTAATTCCCAGGGATGTATTTTGGGCCCTTTTTAAATATTGGTGCTACATTGGCTTTTTTCCAATCAGCTGGTACCATTCCAGTCAGTAGACTGTCTGTAAAAATTAGGAACAACGGTCTGGCAATCACTTGACTGAATTCCCTAAGTACCCTCGGATGCAAGCCATCTGGTCCCGGTGATTTATTAATGTTAAGTTTCTCAAGTCTAATTTTAATTCTGTCCTCTGTTAACTATAGAGGTGCTTCCTGTGTTGTGTCATGAGGATAAACACTGCAGTTTTGGTTACTGAAGCCCCCCGATTCACTCGTGAAGACTGAGGAGAAGAATAAATTCAATACCTTCGCCATCTCCCCATCCTTTGTAACCAGATGTCCTTCCTCATTCTTTATGGGGCCAATATGGTCAGTCCTCCCTTTTTTACTGTTTACATACTTAAAGAATTTCTTGGGATTTTTTTTGCTCTCCTCCGCTATGTGTCTTTCATGTTCTATCTTAGCCGTCCTAATTGCACCTTTACATTTCTTGTTGCATTCTTTATAAAGTCTGAATGCTGAGGATGATCCCTCAACCTTGTATTTTTTGAAGGCCTTCTCCTTTGCGTTTATATGCATTTTTACATTGGAGTTAAGCCATCCAGGACTTTTTTTCGCCCTTTTAAATTTATTACCCAATGGGATACATTGGCTAATGCCCTTATTTAATATACCATCTCTCCTCCGTATTCCTTGTTCCTAATATTTTATCCCAATTTATGCCTTTTAGCAAGGTTTGTAATTTAGGGAAGTTGGCTCTTTTGAAATTCAGTGTCTTTGTATTCCCTGTATGTTTCATATTTGTGTGATTTATACTGAAACTAATTGACCTGTGATCGCTGTTACCTAAATTGCCCCGTATTTCCACATCCGTGATCAGGTCTGTATTGTTGTCTGTAAGGTTTACCTTCCAACAAGACAATGACCCTAAGTACACAGCTAAAATAACGAAGGAGTGGCTTCACAACAACTCCGTGACTGTTCTTGAATGGCCCAGCCAGAGCCCTGACTTAAACCCAATTGAGCATCTCTGGAGAGACCTAAAAATGGCTGTCCACAACGTTTACCATCCAACCTGACAGAACTGGAGAGGATCTGCAAGGAGGAATGTCAGTGGATCCCCAAATCCAGGTGTGAAAAACTTGTTGCATCTTTCCCAAAAAGACTCATGGCTGTATTAGATCAAAAGGGTGCTTCTACTAAATACTGAGCAAAGGGTCTGAATACTTAGGACCATGTGATATTTCAGTTTTTCTTTTTTAATAAATCTGCAAAAATGTCAACAATTCTGTGTTTTTCTGTCAATATGGGGTGCTGTGCGTACATTAATGAGGAAACAAAAAGAACTGAAATGATTTTAGCAAATGACTGCAATATAACAGAGAGTGAAAAATTTAAGGGGGTCTGAATACTTTCCATCCCCACTGTAATAACCTGTATTGTAAGTTGGAGAGTTGTGAGTTCCATCGTGAACAGGTTAAATTTCTGGGTTATGACATTTCTACTGCCAGTTTCTCGATGGATTCATAGAAATTATCTGCAGTTCTACAGTGGCCTCGACCCATAGGTCAACGTCCGTTACAACGTTTTCGTGGCTTTGCCAATTATTATCGGTAATTTATTTGGAACTTCTCTTCTCTAGTCAAACCCCTGACTGATATGACCAGACAGGACAGTAACCCACAGAATTGGTCTCTGGATTCCATTAAAGCTTTTGAGTCTCTCAAAGCTGGCTTTGTTTCAGCTCCTGTGTTGGCACATCCTGATCCTATACTACCCTTCATTCTTGAGGTTGATGCATCTGAGACTGGAGTGGGTGCCATTCTGTCTCAACGTCCTACCTCTGAGAGCACTATGCATCCTTGTGGCTACTTTTCTAAGAAATTGTCTCCTGCAGAATACAATTATGAGATTGGGGACAGAGAATTGTTAGCTATAATTTTAACTCTTAAAGAATGGAGGCATCTCCTTGAAGGTACCACTACGCCGGTCCTAATTTTGACTGACCATAAGAATCCCACATTCTTGTCTGAGGCTAAACACTTATCTCCCAGAAGAGCGCGGGGGGCTCTTTTTCTGTCAAGCTTCAATTACGTAGTCTCATTCTTACCCAGTACTAAGAATGTAAGGGCTGACGCATTGTTGCAACAGTTTTCCTCCACTAACAAGATTGAGTCGGTGCCTGTTCCTGTAATACCTCCCGATTGCATTCTGGCTACTGTACGCACCAGTCTCACCTCACCTTTGGGTGACAGAATTCATGCCGCTCAGATCCAGTCTCCTCCCTTGGACCCACCTGTCTTTGGATTTTATTGTGGAGATACCCAACTCCCAGGGCAACACAGTTATTCTTATGGTGGTTGGCCGATTCTCGAAAATGTCACATTGTATTCCACTAAAGAAGTTGCCCACATCCAAAGAACTGGCATCGATTTTTGCTCGGGAGATCTTTTGGTTACATGGGCTACCCAAGGTTATCATCTCTGACAGGGGTAGCCAGTTTGTCTCCAGGTTTTGGTGAGCCTTTTGTGCACAGTTAGGAATTCAGCTTTCCTTCTCCTCTGCGTATCACTAGCAGTCCAATGGGGCCGCGGAACGAGCCAACCAAGCCTTGGAGCAGTTTCTACACTGCTATATTTCTGACCACCATAACAACTGATCAGACCTTCTACCTTGGGCAGAGTTTGCTCACAATAGTGCCATCAAAACCAATTCCCGATTGTCTCAGTTTTATGGCGAATTATGGTTTCCAACTATGTTGCCTGACTCATTTGTTCCTCAAAAAATTCCTGCGTTAGAAGAGCATCTCCGAGATTTTCGTTCCACTTGGGTGCAGGTCCAGGAGTCCTTGTGACGTGCCAGTGAGAGGTACAGACTCCATCCTGACCGCCAACGCCTACCTGTACCTTCCTACCAGGTTGGGGAGAGGGTCTGGCTGTCATCTCATAACCTTCGACTCTGTGTATCCTCAATGAAACTGGCACCACTCGGTACCACGTCCTCACCCGGTGCAGGTCGAGAACCATGAGGAGTATGAGATACAATCGATCATTGACTCCCGTAGGTTCCATGGGTGCATACAGTACCTGATTCATTGGAAAGGCTACGGTCCGGAGGAACGCTCTTGGGTCTCATCCTCGAACATACATGCTCCTGTCCTCCTCCATGCTTTTTTTGAGGAGTGGGTACTGTTCTGTCTTTAGGACAGAGAGTTAAACCTTCCATAAACTCCAGATACCATATGACTTTGATCTTAGATTTATTGGAACAAGCCAGGTGAAACTACAAATTGATTAAATAAACATCAATCAGTACAATGTTGCATATAAAAAACAATGCTCTATAACACAGAATGGGATAACAAGAACTCACTTTTTAAGCTTGCTGAGGGGTGAAGGCGAGAGATTGGAGAAAACATGCCTTACTGTCTTGCTGTAGGTTCTTAAAATGGACGCTGAGTCATTTCCTCTACAGAATTCTCCCAGAATGCACTGGTTCCTTACAACTTTATTAACACATTCTAATGCCCCGTACACACGGTCGGACTTTGTTCGGACATTCCGACAACAAAATCCTAGGATTTTTTCCGACGGATGTTGGCTCAAACTTGTCTTGCATACACACGGTCACACAAAGTTGTCGGAAAATCCGATCGTTCTGAACGCGGTGACGTAAAACACGTACGTCGGGACTATAAACGGGGCAGTGGCCAATAGCTTTCATCTCTTTATTTATTCTGAGCATGCCTGGCACTTTGTCCGTCTGATTTGTGTACACACGATCGGAAATTCCGACAACGGATTTTGTTGTCGGAAAATTTTATCTCCTGCTCTCCAACTTTGTGTGTCGGAAAATCCGATGGAAAATGTCCGATGGAGCCCACACACGGTCGGAATTTCCGACAACACGCTCCGATCGGACATTTTCCATCGGAAAATCCGACCGTGTGTACGGAGCATAAGAGAATACAATATGTAACTTCTACAAACAGCAAAGCCATACCAGAAAGGGATAGTAGGGGGCGCCTGCGCTCTGCATATAACTAGCTTGGTGTACATTAAGGATGAGCCGAACACCCCCCAGTTCGGTTCGCAGCAGAATATGCGAACAGGCAAAACATTTGCGCGAACACCGTTAAAGTCTATGGGACACAAACATGAAAAATCAAAAGTGCTCATTTTAAAGGCTTATATGCATGTTATTGCCATAAAAAGTGTTTGGGGACCCAGGTCCTGCCCCAGGGGACATGTATCAATGCAAAAAAAAGTTTTAAAAACTGCAGTTTTTTCGGGAGCAGTGATTTTAATAATGTTTAAAGTGAAACAAAAAAAATGAAATATTCCTTTAAATCTCATGCCTGGGGGGTCTCCTTAGTCTGCCTGTAAAGTAGCGCATCTTTCCCATGTTTATAACAGTACCACAGCAAAATGACATTTCTAAAGGAAAAAATGTCATTTAATTGCTTCAGCCTTGGAAGATTTTACCCCCTTCCTGACCAGAGCACTTTTTGCGACTCGGCACTGCATCGCTTTAACTGACAATTGTGCGGTCGTGCGACGTTGCACCCAAACAAAATTGACGTGCTTTTTTTCCCACAAATAGAGCTTTCTTTTGGTGGTATGTGATCACCTCTGCAATTTTTATTTTTTGCGCTATAAACAAAAAAAGAGCAACAATTTTGAAAAGAAAGCAATATTTTTTACATTTTGCTATAATAAATATCCCCCAAAAATATATAAAAAAATGAATTTTTTCCTCAGTTTAGGCCAATATGTATTCTTCTACATATTTTTGGTAAAAAAAAAAAAAAAAACGCAATAAGTGTATATTGTTTGGTTTGCGCAAAAGTTACAGCGTCTACAAAATAGGGGATCGTTTTATGGCATTTTTGTAATTCATTTTTTTTATTAGTAATGGCGGCGATGTGCGATTTTTATTGTGACTGCAACAGACACTTTTGACACTATTTTGGGATCATTGTCATCTATACAGCGATCAATGCTATAAAAATGCACTGATTACTGTGTAAATGACACTGACAGTGAAGTGGTTAAACACTAGGGGGCGATCAAGGGGTTAATTGTGTCCTAGGGAGTGATTCTAACTGTGGGGGGATACAACTCACATGACAGCGATCGCTGCTCCTGATGACATGGAGAAGTGATCTCTGTCATGTCACAAGGCAGAACGGGGGAAATGCCTTGTTTGCACTTCACCGTTCTGCGGCTCCGTGACACGATCGCCGGGAGCCCGCAGGCACGGTCATGCTGTATGCAGCCAGCGCGCGCGTGTGTGGGCCCGCTAGCCCCGCCAATTAAAGGGGACGTACCGGTACGCCATTTGCCCGCCGCTGCCATTGTGCCGACGTATATCGGCGTGCAGCGGTCGGCAAGTGGTTAAAACTGCTCACGGCTGTAATGTATGGTCGGATGCCAGCAATATAGATAAAAATCATTGAAAAAAAAACGGCGTGGGTTCCTCCCCAAAGCAAAGAAGGCTCCACCGCTCAGGCAGGGGCGGATCCAGAGTATTGGAGTAGTGTTTGTTATGGTGTCAGGATGATTGAAGTGCATTTTTTCTATTATTACATTGTAATATAAAATGAAATGGTTCAACTCACCATAATGCAGAATCAGTGGGAGCCCCAAGTGTGTCACATTCCACCGTCGCCTACCACACGTTGCGAATTGTCACTTGCCTGCCACCAGATGCAGATTGTCACTTGCCACGTCACCTGCCACACCTTGCGAATTGTTACTTGCCATGTCACCTGCCACACCTTGCAGATTGTCACTTGCCACGTCACCTGCCACACCTTGCGGATTGTCACTTGCCACACCTTGCGGATTGTCACTTGCCACATCACCTGCCACACCTTGCAGATTGTCACTTGCCACGTCACCTGCCACACCTTATGGATTGTCACTTGCCACATCACCTGCCATACCTTGCGGATTGTCACTTGCCACACATTGCGGATCGTCACTTGCCACGTCACTTGCCACACATTGCGGATTGTCCACTTGCCACGTCACCTGCCACAGCTTGCGGATTGTCCACTTGCCACAGCACCTGTCACTTGCCACGTCTCCTGCCACACCTTGCGGATTGTCACTTGCCAGGTCACCTGCCACAATTTGCGGATAGTCATCTGCCTGCTAAGGTGGTGTTTTGTCTGTTTCTTGCTGTGTCCCAGACTCAGGCAGCAGAGAGATAATGTAATCTCTCTGCTGCCCACACTGCCTGCACAGTGAGGGCGGAACTTAGTTACTGCAGGGATGCAGGGCGGTGAGAAATGATCTCACCTCTCTGCTCCCCATCCTTCGGCTAGCTGATTGGCCAGCTGTGCGCTTCTGTTGAGCCGCCCGCTCACAAACTGCGCCGACCGCTCACAAACCACGCCGCCCGGTTCGCCCGCGGAGAGACCTGCAGAGCGGCTCGCGGAGCCGCACGCTCTCCTATCTGCCAGGCCCACAACAGATTTCTCGGGGGTGGCAATTGCCCCGTTGCCCCCCCCTGGATCCGCCCCTGCGCTCACGTAGGTCTGGATCAACAGGTGGAAAAAATTAGTGTCAATCCTTCGGCGGTAAAGAGTCCCAGGTGCTGGCTAAATGCAAGGTAGAGCAGAAATGAGCGAAGAGATCTGGATGCCGCACACTGGACAGGATAACAAGTGCCTTTATTGTAAAAAGCTGGATCACAGAGTGTACAGGACATTACAGTAGGAATGTACAGGGCTCAGCTACTGGGTTCCCCCCCCCAGTACATTACCAGGCCTTTTGGGTCTGGTATGAATATTAAGGGGAACCCTGCACCAAAAATACCGAATAAAAATTGCGTGGATGTCCCCCCCAAAATCCATACCAGGCCCTTCAGGTCTGGTATGGATATTAAGGGGAACCCCACAGCACAATTAAAAAAAAATTACGTGGGGGGACCCCAGGCATTATATATTCTGAACAGCAGTATATATACAGTATCTCACAAAAGTGAGTACACCCCTCACATTTTTGTAAATATTTTATGATATCTTTTCATGTGACAACACTGAAGAAATGACACTTTGCTACAATGTAAAGTAGTGAGTGTACAGCTTGTATAACAGTGTAAATTTGGTGCCCCCTCAAAATAACTCGGCACACAGCCATTAATGTCTAAACCACTAGCAACAAAAGTACACCCCTAAGAGAACACGAGTACACCCCCAAGTAAAAAATGTCCAAATTGGGCCTAAAGTGTCAATATTTTCTGTGGCCACCATTATTCTCCAGTACTGCCTTAACTCTCTCGGGCATGGGGTTCACCAGAGTTTCACAGGCCACTGGGGTCCTCCTCCACTCCTCCATGATGACATCACAGACCTGATGGATGTTAGAGACCTAGAGCTACTCCACCTTCCGTTTAAGGATGCCCCACAGATGCTCAATAGGGTTTAGGTCTGGAGACATGCTTGGCCAGTCCATCACCTTTACCCTCAGATTCTTTAGCAATGCAGTGGTCGTCTTGGAGTTGTGTTTGGGGTCATTATCATGTTGGAATAATGCCCTGCGCCCCAGTCTCCGAAGAGAGGGGATCATGCTCTGCATTAGTATGTCACAGTACTTGTTGGCATTCATAGTTCCCTCAATGAACTGTAGCTCCCCAGTGCCGGCAGCATTAATGCTGCCCCAGACCATGACACTCCCACCACCATGCCCACCATGCTTGGCTGTAGGCAAGATACACATATCTTTGTACTCCACACCTGATTGCCGCCACACACGCTTGACACCATCTGAACCAAATATGTTTCTCTTGGTCTCATCAGACCACAGGACATGGTTCCAGTAATCCATGTCCTTATCCTGCTTGTCTTTAGCCAACTGTTTGCAGGCTTACTTGTGCATCATCTTTAGAAGAGGCTTCCTTCTGGGATGACAGCCATGCAGACCAAATTGATGCAGTGTGCGGCGTATGGTCCGAGCACTGACAGGCTGACCCCCCCACCCCTTCAACCTCTGCAGCAATGCTGGCATCACTCATACATCTATTTCCCAAAGACAACCTCTGGATATGATGCTGAGCACGTGCATTCAACTTCTTTGGTCGACCATGGTGAGGCCTGTTCTGAGTGGAACCTGTCCTGTTAAACCACTGTATGGTCTTGGCCACCATGTTGCAGCTCAGTTTCAGGGTCTTGGCAATCTTTTTATAGCCTAGGCCATCTTTATATAGAGCAACGATTATTTTTTTAGATCCTTAGAAAGTTCTTTGCCATGAGGTGCATGTTGAACTTCCAGTGACCAGTATAAGAGCGTGAGAGCGATAACACCAAATCTAACACCTGCTCCTCATTCACACCTGAGACATTGTAACAGTAACGAGTCACATGACACCAGAGAGGAAAAATGGCTAATTGGGCCCAATTTGGACATTTTCACTTAGGGGTGTACTCACTTTTGTTGCCAGCAGTTTAGACATTAATGGCTGTGTGTATTTTGAGGGGACAGCAAATTTACATTGTTATACAAGCTGTACACTCAGTACTTTACATTGTAGCAAAGTGTAATTTCTTCAGTGTTGTCACATGAAAAGATATAATAAAATATTTACAAAAATGTGAGGGGTGTACTCACTTTTGTGAGATACTGTACTATAGGGCCTGCCCTATATACTCTGCAGAAAAATTGGGCCTTAGGTGTTGGTGTTGCCAGAACACTGTAACCCCTCACAGTTACTCTTGTTGGGCGCAGGAACGGGCTCTACTGTGAAATATTATATCAAAAATTTTAATTACATGGCCCTGTTAAACAGGGGCAGAAAAATTGGTCCTTGGGTGGTGGTGCCACAACACTGTAACCCCTCGCAGATACTCTTGTTGGGCGCAGGAACGGGCCCTGCTGTGAAATATTATATCAAAAATTGTAATTTCATGGCCCTGTTAAACAGGGGCAGAAAAATTGGGTCTTTGGTTTTGGTGGCGCCAGAACACTGTAACACCTCACAGTTATGTCGCGTACACACGGTCGGAATTTCTGACGGGAAATGTTCGATGGGAGCTTGTTGTGGAAAATTCCGACCATGTGTAGGCTCCATCGGACATTTTCTGTCGGAATTTCCGCCAAACAAAATTTCAGATCTGGATCTGAAATTTTCCGACAACAAAATCCATTGTCGTAAATTCCGATCGTGTGTACACAATTCCGACGCACAAAGTTCCACGCATGCTCTCAATCAATTACGAGACGGAAACGCTCGGTCTGGTAAAACTAGCGTTCATAATGGAGATAGCACATTCGTCACGCTGCAAATTTTTAAATCTTTTAATGCAGCGCATTCTCTTCTTCTTTATAATGCTAGAATAATTAAGTTGTTTTGCTGCTGATATTCACACAGAGTTCTGAAAAAATGATTTCTTTATTATTTCTCGTGATCTCCTGAATAATATAATTTATTTTTTCCGTCAGATCTCCATAATAATGTTTTGTATTTATTTGTATAGTGATTTTTTTTATTTTTTTTTTTTATTTTATCAAGATCTTCTGTTTCATTAATTTTTTTCTAGCGATCGCCATAATTTTTTTTTTTCATTTTGTGTGTCAAGTTACCACAACACCATTATTAGCTTGTATTTTTTAACCTCAAGGAGGTTGGTTGGTGTCCCTTGTTAATTTGACATTGTCATTTTGAAATGTACCTGCCTCACAAACAAACTGTCCTTTTTGAAGTAAAACACATAGGCAAGTATTTAAAAAAAAAATAGCCATTTATTATGGGTCATAACAAAATAAAGAGGAAGGCAACGCTGGATAAACTAGTGAAATTTGCGAAGCCTTTGTACCCCAGGGCACACATCAAAACTATTTTACAGGGAAAATTGGTGGCCTGAGGAGTCCATATAATAGTGAGCACAATCCAGTCCAGGAGTCCAAGAGATTATGAACAGCAGCAGATGACATATATGTCCCCAGGCTGTGGTACTACACCAGCCTGCCTCTTCTGTCAGACCAGACTGAACCCAGGCCACCACTTTCTTGTCTTCCTTAGACGCTTCCTTCCAGGCTGTTGCTCTGGTGTTGGAGTTGTGGCAGGAGGTGGAGGAGGATGATGGTTGACCTCCTGGCTGCCACTTACCCCCCGTGACCTCCTGGCTGAGGCTTTCCTGTGTATGAAAAAGGGACATAGTTTTAGTTTTTTGGTCATCAATCACACACAATTTTCAGCTCATGACTTGAAAATTGAATGTTAATAAATAGAAAAGACTATCTTTCTGACCCCAGCATTTTTCATTCTTGTCCCAATCATTTGTGGCCACTTCTGTCTACTGATATGTAAAACACTTTGTTAAATCAGAAATTAGTGATCGATATTAACATCTAGTTAACATCATTCATTTTTTGACAAGAAATATGTTGAACAATGCTATACCTGGCTCAAGCTGGGCTCCACCACATCTTCCTGGCTGGAAGGCCCAGGTTGGACGTCTGAAGCCTCAGCTGGGGTGGAAGGAAGCGTTGAAAGAAGACTGAAGAGTGCTGGCCTGGGTTCCCTCTGGTCTGCCAGAAAATGCAGTACAGACATACCCCACTTTTAAGTACACAATGGGGTTTATTTACTAAAGCTGGAAAGTGCAAAATCAGGTTCATTTCTGCATAGAAACCAATGAGCTTCTAACCCCAGCTTGTTCAATTAAGCTTTGGTAATAAAACCTGGAAGCTCATTGGTTACTATGCAGAAGTGAGCCTGATTTTGCACTTTCCAGCTTTAGTAAATAAACCCCATTGTGTACTTAAAAGTGAGGTATGCCTGTATGTCATAGTACCACAGCCTGGGCACATAAATGTCATCTGCTGCTGCTCCTGATCTCTGGGAATCCTGGACATTCTTGCGCTCCCTATTATAAGTGCTCCTCATGCCACCAATTGTGGCGTTCAAATAGTTGATGGTTGCCGTGGGAATCTACGGCTTCACAAATTCCAGCAATTGATCCGGCGCTGCCTGTCTCTTTCTTTTATTGGTATAAAGGGGTGGTTTACCTGCCACAGACAGGGCAGCTCCCTGTACTTATCAATGAATATGAGGATAAAGTCCTGATCATTCAATAGATCCATTTTCTTTGCAAGACACAACACAAGACAAAACCCCTAATGTCAGGCTAAACTCTCCTAATCTTGTCCCAATATAGGCCTCAATCTATAAGCAGTATAGGCCCAAGTTAAAATTGTACCTTTGTTACCACGATCGGTGCTTCCGCTACTCCTTCCTCCGCTCACAGATCGTACGTACGACGCACGCATGTCACGCTTTATATACACTGCGCATACGTGAAACTACGCCCACCCCTGACCTTCTATCTAGTATATTCCCCACCCCTTCTCTTTCGACACAGTGGGAGAGCACATGGCGGAGAAAGAACAAGTGCATGCAGACAGCAGCAATGACGAAAGCCCGGAGCCACGAACATCCCAATCCCGGAGGAGATTTAAGGCCTCAAATGTGGCCTTTGTAGAGATGATGGAGATGGTGGACATCTTGAAGAGGGCCGACTATGATGGGAAGTATGGACCGTACCCAGACCCAAATGTCAGAAAGGCCAAGATCATGACTAAAGTTGTGAGAAGTCTGCACAGGAATTTTGCGGTACAACGATCCAAGGATCAATTGAGGAAACGCTGGTCAGACCTAAAATTGAGGGAGCAGGATCAGTACAGAAGAATGAAGAGAGTTCTGCAAAAAAGTAAGTAGTTGTCGTGTGTTCCTATTATTATTATTACTTGCATGCTGCTCCATGTGCTTTTCTTTACTGTTTAAACAGTAAAAATGTCAACTTTCAGGTACGTGGGCACAGTAATCATTCGTAGTAAACATCGTTTGTTCGCCCACTAATACAATGTTTTTGGCAGATACAGGTTAACTACATTTGTTCAGGCCTAATTGTATTCAAAGATGTTTAGTACATTGTTCTCTAGATGGGTTTGTAACTAGAATGAAATGAAAACTTGATTCAGTGTAAGGAGAGGACACTCAGCAGCTGTTTACACATTCTGTATGGGACACCAGAACAAACTTTGTAGGGTGTCCCACACAGGTGCTCCAGTGGATACTAGGGGTGTCTCCATGTGGGAAACTTTACCAAAAAAGAAGTATTCCAGCTTGAAGAAAGGGAAAAAATCATGTCTGCAGCTTGGAACTCTGCCAAAACAGACAATTGTACGACACTTCCAAGCAATGTTTCATATTCCTATGTATGCCCTCAAATATCTGTGTGCTAAGTATACCTTTTTTTTATTCACATAGGGGAGAAAAGACTCAGGACATCAGGGGACACTAGGGACACACAACCTCCGAAAGAAGGGGAAATCCCCACACCACAACCAGAGGATGGGGAGGAAGGAGAGGTTTATGAAGTGGGCGAAATAGTGACCACAACAGGTGAGTGTCTGAGACCACAGCTTCAGGTAATAGATGTATGCCTGCATATTTATAATACATGCTGTTTTTTTATTTTTAACTGATGTGGATGTTGTGGAAGAAGAAACACATTTCACAAGTGCAAGTGCACACATCCTCATTGGGGAGATCATGGTGTGCAATAGGGATTTACAAAAGATTAAGGAAGAAATCAATGATGTGGAAAAAAGACTCAAAAACATCATTGATGTTTTAGGCAGAATATAAAACACACCAACATTAAAAAAAATGTTTTTTTTTTTTTTAATTTTTTGAAAAAGTTTGAAAGCCAAATTTTGAAGATGCACACAGTGTGTCAACATGTGCTATCTGCCATCACGGGATATCAATGAACGCGTTTTGTGGGTGCAACCCCTTCCTCGCAACTCAAGTAGCTGAGAGGAAGGGGTTGTACCCCCGAAACACATCCATTGATCCCCCATGATGGGAGCTAGCACATGTTGACCTTAGACATGGGATCAGGAGGGAAATCCCCATTTTGACTCTCAATTTGTGTGCATCTTCAAAATTTGGCCTTCACAGGGGAGACATCACTCCATTTGATGAAGTTGCCTTCATCAACACAGTTTGGACATACTAATGTCTGATATTGGCTTCAATTTATCAAAGTTGAACTTTGTAACTTCCTGAGTTGTGTATTGTTTTATGGTTTAAAAACATGCCTGTTTACCACAAAAAAGGATATTTCTAATGTCTAAACAAAAAAATGTATTCTATAAATATGTTGGTTTGTTCAAAAACCCTTTTCTAAACGCACATGTGAATGTGCACAGAGTAAAAATGTGTATACTCTACAATGTGTGGCTTCTTCTTTCAATGCTCAATAGCAGTTTTTAGAGTAAGTTGGTGTTTACAGTGGCAATGGGGGCTATTTACTAAAGGAAAATCCACTTTGCACTACAAGTGCACTTTCAGTGCAGTTTCAAGTGCACTTTTGCAGTGCAAAGTGGATTTTCCTTTAGTAAATAACACCCACAGTGATTTATAATTTGCAACAATCAGGCCATTTTCGTCACTCCAAAAAATAACATCATGGTGCCAAAAATGATGAATATATGCAATACATACATTAACAACAAAAACAAGGTGTGTGTGTGTAGCAGACCCACAACATAATTAGTTGAAGAAGTAGATTGTCACCTCATGTATCAAATAAATTACGTGTGCGCTATTGAAGAAAATGGCCGAATAAATAAGCCTATTGGATAATCTAGGAGACAGCTAAAAGAAACACAAGCAGTAAATCAAAGGAAATTTTTTTTCAATTTAAAATACAAATTTATTTCAAACAGGCAAAAAATTCGGAAGAACACACGAACACCCTTAAAGTCTATGGGACACTAACATGAAAAATCAAAAGTGCCCATTTTAAAGGCTTATATGCAAGTTATTGTCATAAAAAGTGTTTTGGACCCGGGTCCTGCCCCAGGGGACATGTATTGATGAAAAAAAAAGTTTTAAAAATGGGCGTTTTTTCAGGAGTGGTGATTTTAATAATGCTTAAAGTGAAACAACAAAATGTAAATATTATTATTATTATTATTATTAATAAGGATTTATATAGCACCAACAGTTTACGCAATGTTTTACAATGTAGAGGGGGGACAGCACAATTACAGTACAGTTCAATACAGAAGGGACAGGAGGGCCCTACTCGTAGAGCTTACAATCTAAAGGGAGGAGGTAGTGGTACAAAAGGTAATAGATGCGGGGGAATGATTTGATGGGGTTGTTAGGTAGGTGTGGGATAGTCTTCCCTGAATAAGTGAGTTTTCAGGGATCTCCTTAAGGTAGACAGGTTAGGGGCTGATCGGATATACCAGGGCAGGGAATTCCAGAGGATGGGAGAGGCTCTGGAGAAGTCCTGAAGAAGAGCATGAGAGGAGGTAACAAGGGAGTTAGAGAGCAGGAGGTCCTGGGAGGAGCAGAGGGGGCGATTTGGGCGATATCTGCAGATGAGGTTGGTGATGTAGCTGGGGGCGATGTTGTGGATGGCCTTTTATGCTGTGGTTAGAATTTTGAATTTTATACGGTGGAGTAGGGGAAGCCAGTGAAGGGATTGGCAGAGAGGAGCAGCAGTCAGATCAGTTAGTGAGGTGTATTAGTCTAGCAGCAGTATTCATAATAGAATGAAGGGGGGATAGCCTGCGTAAGGGTAGGCCATTAAGGAGAGAGTTGCAGTAGTCAAGGAAGGAGTGAATAAGTTGCTTTGTGGTGTCATTAGTCAGGAAGGGTCGAATTCTGGAGATGATGCGGAGGTTAAGGTAGCAGGATTTAGCCAGGGATTGGATGTGGGGGCTGAAAGAGAGGTCAGAGTCAAGGATTACACCCAGCACCTGGAATGTGTGGAGGAACCAATGGTTGTGCTGTTAATGGTAAAGTCATGGGGGGGACCGGGAAGGAGGAAATAATACAAGCTTAGTTTTAGAAAGATTGAGTTTGAGAAAGTGGTGTGACATCAATACCGAGATGTCATTCGGTAAGTTTGAGATCCGTGAGGAGATCAAGGGGGTGAGTTGAGGAGTGGAGAGATAGATCTGGGTGTCATCGGCGTAGAGGTGGTATTGGAAGCCATGGGAGGTTATCAACTGGCCCAGGGAAGAGGTATAAAACGAGAATAGGAGGGGCCCAAGGACAGAGCCTTGGGGTACCCCAACAGAGAGAGGAAGAGGAGTAGAGGAGATAGAGTTGTAAGTGACACTGAAAGTGCGCTGGGATAGATAGGAGTAGAACCAGGATAAAGCAGAATCACAGAGGCCAAGGGAGTGCAGTTTGCTGAGGAGGAGCAGGTGGTCAACTGTGTCAAAGGCAGCAGAGAGGTCTAATGCCCTGTACACATGACCGGTTTTGCCATCGGAATAAACTCTGAAGGTTTTTCCAACGTAGTTCCAACAGAATTCCGCTCAAGCTGTCTTGCCTACATACGGTCAAACCAAAGTCCGGCCAAAGTCCGACCGTCCAGAACGCGGTGACGTACAGCACGTACAACGGGACTAGAAAAAGGAAGTTCAATACAATACAATACACACAGTCACACCAAATTCCGACCGTTCAGAACGTGGTGACGTAGGAGTAGTATTTGAGAAGGGCAGATTTGTAGAGGGTAAATATTCCGTTAAATATCGTGCCGGGGGTGTGCTTAGTATACCTGTAAAGTGGCGCAGTTTTTCCATGTTTAGAACCACAGAAAAATGATATTTCTAAAGGTAAAAAGTCATTTAAAACTGATCGCGGCTGTAATGAATTGTCAGGTCTCTGCAATATAGATAAAACTCATTGAAAAAAACGGCATGGGTTCCCCCCCAGTCCATTACCAGGCTCTTTGAGTCTGGTATGAATATTAAGTGGAACCCCGAACCAAAAATGTAAAAAATAATGCTTGGGGGTTCCCCCCTAAAATCCATACCAGGCCCTTCAGGTCTGGTATGGAAATAAAGGGGAACCCTGCGCCAAATTTTAAAAAAATTGCGTAGGGGTCCCCCCAAAATCCATGCCAGACCCTCATCAGAGCACAAAACCTGGCAGGCCACAGGAAAAGAGGGGGGACGAGAGAGTGCTACCCCCTCCTGAAACATACCAGGCCACATGCCCTCAACATGGGGAGGGTGCTTTGGAGTAGCCCCCCAAAGCAACTTGTCCCCATGTTGATGGGGACAAGGGCCTCATCCCCACAACCCTTGCCCGGTGGTTGTGGGGGTATGCAGGCGGGGGCTTATCGGAATCTGGAAGCCCCCTTTAACAAGGGGACCCCCAGATCCTGGCCTCCCCCCATGTGAATTGGTAACTGGTACATTGTACCCCTATCATTTCACAAAAAAAGTGTCAAAAAAAGTAAAAAAGACAGGAGATACTTAGGGGCAAATCCCTTATTAAAAGATAAAGCAATAAAAATGTCCCACAATGTAGGTCCATCTCACACCCCTGACGATCCGAAAAAAGAAAAAAAAAGCCGCAACACCTCTGCCTCCATGGGAGGCTCCCGCCGAGTGATGCTTCTTCTCAATGATAGCTCTTATATAGCTGAGGGCGGGGCCCACTCAGTGACGTAAACGGCCACCCCACTCTGATGCCACGTGACATCAGAGGAAGGCGGGGTCGCCCATGCATGTTGTGGCCTGTACCCATGCTGTTTTTTTCAATGAGTTGTATCTATATTGCAGAGACAGGACACTTCATTACAGCCGCGATCAGTTTTAAATGACTTTTTTCCTTTAGAAATGTCATTTTGCTGTGGTACTGTTCTAAACACAGAAAATCTGCGCCACTTTACAGGGATACTATAGACACCCCCCCCCCCCCCGGCATGATATTTAAAGGAATATTTCATTTTTATTGTTTCACTTTAAGCATTATTAAAATCACTGCTCCCGAAAATACATCCGTTTTTAAAACTTTTTTTTGCATTGATACATATCCCCTGGGGCAGGACCAGGGTCCCCAAACACTTTTTATGACAATAGCTTGCAAATATGCCTTTAAAATTAGCAATTTTAGTTTTTCATGTTAGTGTCCCATAGACTTTAATGGTGTTCCGCGGCTTTTGAATTTGCCATTTGCCGTGAACACTGCATATTGTTTGGTGTTCGCCGAACATCTGAACAACCAAAGTTCGGCCCGAACTTATGCTCGGGCCGAACCGTTCGCCCATCCCAATGGTCCCCAATAGTCAGCATAGGCAGTCTTCAAGGGATCCCAGATCCATCGCAAATTCAATCAGTTACATCAGCATCAGGTGCTTGATAACTGCTGATCCAAGACTGATTCATTTTTATGAATGTGAGCCTATCAATGGAGTCTGTGGATTAGAGCACTCTTTGATCCATTACAAACCCTCCAGCAGCACTGAATGTGCATTCAGAAAGCACGCTGGATTGCAGGACAGGCCAGTAGCTTGATTGCATTATGAGCAAGTTCTGACCAGTGGTCTATACTCAAGACCCAGTAACCCAGTGGATGCTCTGTTGGAAAGGTCTCCAAGTTTGCTCTTGCCCCTAGATATTCGTGCACCATATAATGCAGACGCTGGCGATGGTTGCTTGAACCAATCAGACACTGGCGCTGAGGACTGAAAAATTGTTTAAAGGCATCGGTCAGCCGGCCACCTTCTCCATCACTCTTCCTCTGACTGAATGAAGCCTCAGCAACATGTTGTCCAGCACCAGGAAATGGTAACCTCCCAGGGTCTGGAAATGCGATACACAAACCTTTCTTCAAGGCCTCCTGAAGATGTTTCATCCTCTGCTCCCTCTGCGAAGGCAGGATGAGTTCTGCAACTTTACTCTTGTAACGTGGATCAAGAAGGGTTGTCAGCCAGTAATGATCCCTCTCCTTGATACCACGAATCCTAGGGTCCTTTCACAGGCTTTGCAGAATCAGGGAGGCCATGCAGCGTAAGTTTGCAGTGGCATTTAATTCTGAGTCCTCTGGGTCACTAAGGATCACATTATCTGTAACTACCTCCTCCCAGCCACGTACAACTCCCTGGGTTTCTGAGGACTGAAAACCATCCCTTGAAGAATGCTGCTGAGTGTTATCCTCTACATCCATGCTGACACAATCCTCCTCCTCCTCCTCTTCTTCCTGTGTTTTTGGCAGGCCCGCAGGAATGCTATCTGGATAAAGGGGGCCTTGAGAGGAAAGGAAGTCCTCCTCTTCCTCCTTCTGTTCTGCCTCAAGTGCCCTGTCCATGATTCCACGAAGCGTGTGTTTCAGCAGGAAAACTAGAGGGACAGTATCACTGATGCATGCATTGTCACTGCTCACCATCCTTGTGGCCTCCTCAAATGATGACAGGACAGTGCATGCATCCTTGATCAATAGCCACTGGTGTGGCAAAAAGAAGCCAAGCTCCCCTGACCCTGTCCCGGTGCCATACTTGCATAGGTACTCATTTATGGCCCTCTGCTGTGTGTGCAGCCACTGCAGCATTGCCAACGTTGAGTTCCACCTGGTGGGCATGTCACAAATGAGGCGGTTGGTGGGCAGGTTGCATTCCCTTTGAATGTCAGCTAGCCAAGCACTGGCATTGTATGACCAGCGGAAATGACCACAGACTTTTCTGGCCCGCCTCAGGAGATCTTGTACGCCTGGGTACCTGGTCAAGAACCGTTGAACCACCAAATTCAGGACGTGTGCCAAACATGGAACATGGGTCAAGTGTCCCTGTCGGAGGGTGGAGAGAAGGTTGGTGCCATTGTCGCATACAACCATTCCTGGCTGAAGCTGGCGTGGCGTCAAGCACCTCTGAGCCTGCCCCTGCAGAGCTGACAGAATCTCTGCCCCAGTGTGGCTCCTGTCCCCTAGGCAGACCAACTCAAGCACTGCATGGTATCTTTTAGCCTTACCTCTTGCATAGCCCCTTGAACGCTTATGGAGCACTGCTGGTTCAGAGGACATATCTGCAAAAGAGGCCATAGAAGAAGAAGAAAAGGAGGGGGTGGAGGAGAGAGCTGTAGCAGAATCACCACTAGCATTTTGGAGGCGTGGTGGCGGAACAAGCTCCAACAACACTGAACCCTGTCCTGCATCCTTCCCAGCTGCCAGCAGAGTTACCCAGTGCACCGTGAAGTAAAGGTAATGGCCCTGCCCATGCCTGCTGGACCATGAGTCAGCGGTAATATGAACCTTACTTGCTGACCGCCCTGTCCAGGCCAAAACATTGCCTTCCACATGCCAGCAGAGAGCCGGAATGTCCTTCCGTGAAAAGAAATGGTGTTTTGGAACCTGCCACTGAGGTACAGCGCATTCCACAAATTCACAAAAGGGGGCTGAGTCTACCAGCTGAAAAGGCAGCAGTTGCAGTGCTAGCAATTTGGCCAAGGTAGCATTTAGAATCTGAGCATGTGGACCGAATTTCTTTTTACGATTCAGCAACTGGGGTAGGGAAATTTGCCTGCTAAAATCAATTGGCGGTGTACTGCTAGCAGATTGGCTACAAGTAGTTGGAACACCTATTGCTATACCTTGATACGTCTCAGTGTAGGTTTTTGAGAGAACTGGGTGGGGAATAGACTAGAAAGAACATCAGGGGCAGGCAACGCGGGCGGAGTTTTATGCATGCGCAGTGTATGTGTTGTACGTTCTGTGTGCGGAGGAAGGAGGAACGTAAGTTGCGAGTGTCCTAAACGAAGGTAAAATTTGAACTTGGTCCATCAGTGGCCTATACTGCTTCAAGATTGAGGCCTATATTGGGATAAGATTATGAGAGTTTTAGGCTGACATTAGTGTTTTTGTCTTGTGTATTGTCTTACAGCAAATATGAATCACTTTAAGGACCCAGAATTCATGGCCAGTTTCATAGACAGGTACAGGGAGATGAGGAATTTGTGGGAGGTGAAACACAGCTTATATTATAATAAACAAGCTAGGAGGTCAACGCTGGAGAAACTGGAATTTGTGGAGACTCGGGTCCCTGATGCAACCATCCAGTTCTTGGAAAAGAAAACTGGGATCTTGAGGAACATGTATAAGAAGGAGCATAATAATATCCAGAAATCACTCAGACCTGGAGCAGCAGCAGGGCAAGTGTATGTACCCAGGCTGTGGTACTTCAACAAACTGCGGTTTCTGGATGACCAGACTGAAGCCAGGGAATCACTTTCTACCTTTCCCTGCAGCCTTCCCTCTACCCTTCCCTCAACCCCAGCAGAGGCTGACGGGGAACAACCTGGGCCTTCCATTCTGAAGAAGTGGATGCGCCCAGCTGGAGTCAGGTATATTATTTTTATACATATTTATTGTCCTAATACTGATGATGTTAACTAGATGTTATAATTGATAACAAATTAATGATTTAAAACAAAGAGATTTACATATCAATAGACAGTAGTGGCCAAAAATGTTTGTGACAAGAATGAAAAATGCTGGGGTCAGAATGATAGTCTTTTCTATTTATTAACATTCAATTTGCAAGTCATGAGCTAAAAATTGTGTGTGATTGATGAACCAAAAACTAAAAATATGTTTCTTTTTTTATACATAGGATGAGCTCAGTCAGGAGGAGGGTCTGGAAAGTGTCAGCCAGGAGGAGGCCGTGCCCAATGTCAGCCAGGAGGAGGTCGTGCCCAGTGGCAGCCAGGAGGAGGCCATGCCCAGTGTCAGCCAGGAGGTGGGCGGGCCCAGTAGGAGCCTCACCCAATCCCAGGTGCCTCCCCTTTGCCTTACAGCAAAAAGGCCCAGGAAGGGGACGATCACAGAGGAGTCAGCACTGGGCCTCTTTCGGGAAGAAACTGATGTCCTCAGAAGCCCCTCCCAACGCTGAAGAGGCCTATGGCTGCTATCTAGCCACTAGATTGATGAAATTGGAGGAGGGCCAACACCTCCTCTGTGAATGCAGAAGGGGTTGAGGGACCAGCTGACTGAGAACAGCCATGTATATGAGCTCGCCCATCCTCCTCCTCCTCCTGCCACAAGTCCACCACCAGAGCCACAGCCTCCAAGGAAGGCTGCAGGGAAGGGTGCAGAGAAGGGTGCAGGGAAGTGTGGAGGAAATTCTGCAGGGAAGACAAGAAAGCGGTGGCCTGGGTTCAGTCTGGTCTGACAGAAGAGGCAGGCTGGTGTAGTACCACAGACTGGGGACATATATGTCATCTGCTGCTGGTCCTGATCTTTGGGAGTCCTGGACCAGATTGGGCTCCAAATTATATGGACTCCTCAAGATAACAATTTTATTTTCCACAGACTTGATGTGTACCCTGGGGGCCAAAAGGCTTCTCAAATTAAAAAAGTTTCTCCAGCGTTGCTTTCCTCTTTATTTTGTTACCCAGAATTAATGGATATTTTATTTTCTGAAAATACTTGCCTATGTGTTTTTCTTAAAATAGGACAGTTTGTTTGTGAGTAGGCAGGTACATTTCAAAAAGACAATGTCAAATTAACAAGGGGCACCAACCAGCCTCCTTGAGGTTTAAAAATAAAGATATTAATGTTATTTTGGAGATCACTAGAAAATAATTTTGCAATAATCCAAAAAAAAGGAGATCTTGATGAAATAAAAAATAATAAGAAAGATGACTATAAAAAAATAATTCTAAACATTATTATGGAGATCTGGCTTTAAAAAAATAAAAGATTATTCATGGATCACGAGAAATAATAAAAAAAACAAGTTTGTGAGAACTCTGTGTGAATATCAGCAGGAAAACAAATTAATTATTCTAGCATTATAAAGCACAAAAGAATGCGCTAGATTAAAAGATCACAGAATTTGCAGCGTGAGGAATGTGCTATATCCATTTTGAACGCTAGTTTTACCAGACTGAGCGCTGCTGTCTCATACTTGCTTCAGAGCATGCGTCATTTTTGGTACGTCAGAACAGCATACAGACGAACGGGTTTCCCGATAGTAATTAGTTCCTTCAGAAAAATTTAGAACATGTTCTCTACCTAAGTCTGTCTGAATTTTCTGACTTTTTCTGACGGAAATTCCGCTCATGTGTATGCGGCATTAGACTACTGTTGCTTCAGTTCAAATAGAACAAGGAGGGATCACTCTGAATAACCCCAGCTTGCTGGCTGTACTTTGTTACTGTAGTAAAGTCTCTGAATGCTGTGGCTTTAGCAAATCAATAAGCCAGAGGCATGCAATACCTCTCCCCAGTGGCTCAGTGAATTTGGTAGCTACACAGTCTCTTAGAAGGTATTACCAAAGTGCTTTACCAGGTCAGAGATACTCTGTAACTCTCCCCGACGGCCTAGCACATGGTAATAGGCGGACTACTGTGCTCAGCCAGTCCATAACTGCAAACGCTACATTCCCTGGCCACAGCATTCTGCACTACTCTTAACAATTGTCCTCTTGCTTCATTCACACTGACCTTCTCCAAAAAAGGCAAGTTCTGTGTTCCCGGGTCACAGAACGTTGATCTACTCTTCTTGATCCTACTGTTGCTTCTCCTTCACCGATCTCCTCCTGTTTGCAAGTCCTGTGTTCCCCAGTCACAGCAGCCTGACACCAATGCCATGGTGAAGATCTTTATCCAGGAATACATCCTAGCAGCTCCTCCATCCCTCCTCCGCTCACAGCACGCCCCCCCACGTGGGGACGCCCTGCGGCAGCTACCTATAACTTCATTCTGCTTTTCCTGCTTCTTCAGAACTCCTCCCTAGCAGCACGTGACCTCAGCTTATATGGGAGGCCTGCCCCTGCCAATATCGACTGGTAATTGGTCAGAGATCCTCACATGAGCTGCCTGCCACTCAAAACTCAGGTCCAACCTCTGTTTCAGAACAATCTTCCTGAAAGCAGGGGAGGAGCCAGAGCACAGGTGGTCACACCCACCACTACACGAAACACTCCCAAATCAGAACAACCAAGCCCAGCCTATAGCACAGGCCTGGCTAAATTTGCCCACACTGAAAGCTTTAAACCCAGAAAATCCTATTCTAGCACCTACCTTATGGTAGAGGGTGCTACACATACTATTTATGACACAATCATGCAAATATATTGAAAAACATGATCCTGTCTGATGTCTACATTTTTGTTCTCAGTGAACAATAACCAAGATTTATATAGCAGCAAAGAATTAGATGACAGGGAAATTATTTATACAGAAACTAGTGGAGCACCCTCTAGTTTGCTAGAAGAGGGGTGTAGTTTTTTCTGTGAGAACAGGTAAATCTTCTTTATGCCTGGCTGAGCCAGGGTCAGGCCTACAGTGCTAGCTAGTCCAGGAAATGCAGCAAGTGATGTGCTGGAGGATTGAGGAGTGATAATGGTTATGATCGTGAAGGTGGGATGGCCTGCGAGGAGTCACTCAGTCTCCATCAGGGAGGAAGGGAGAGGTAGGAAGAGACTGCCTGATCCACAATTCTATGCGTGAAGAGAACTGTTGAAATGTACAGCCACCATGGAAGTAGCCACATAGACTGCCGGGAAGTTGCAGAGCGTGTGTTCCTTTCTCCCTGACTTTTGCAGGATCAGACCGGCCTGCCACCCTGTGTTGGGCCTGATGGATGGACCTTTCCTATCAGTGCAATGGATGCTGGGTGAGGTCTGATCTCTACTTTAACTCTTTTAAGGAGCCTATCAGTCCAGGGAGGGGCCCCTCCCATCGGGAATTCCAAAGAGAACTGATCACTTTGATGCTGTGTGTTTTATCCTGATTTGTTTCTGTCAGCAGGGCATAACCCCCTCCTGACAGAACAAAAAGAAAAAAAATGTATTAAAGTGACATATGTGGTTTGAATATTTTGATATTTCTGTCAGCAGGATGCAAACCCCTACACTTAGTAAGGTGTGTAGATAGTTGTTAGTGTAGGATTACACAAGGGTGAGGGGTGGATGTGAAGTAATTATAACCCTACACAGGTACCATCCCAGGCCATGCAAAAATCAATAACAAAAATGGAATGGGGTGGGACTTTGTGTGTACCTTGTAGGGTTTAATAAATACATATACTAAAGATTAAAAATATAATTAATCGTTATTTTCCATATACAGGTGGTTGTCTGGTTGAATAAAAACATTACAGTTATAACGAGTTAAAATCACAGTTACTCTTATTTGGTCCAGGATGTCCTGGTCCTGACTGAAAGTATCAAGACAGATGGCCTACGCGTTTCACAGGAGGTCCCACTTCATCAGGGTCTTGAGATAGCACGAATTTTGTACAAATACTGTAATAACCTATGTATAAGATGTTGACAGAATTATAGATAGATCTTGATAGATAGTTTGATCATCACTGACTATAAAGACAAAGGGTTAAGCAACTTCATAATAACTCAAATGACAATACAATATATTATAAAGCTATCAGATTAGAACTACATTCCATCTGTTTATTTTATGTCCAACAATGTGTCAAAACCAAGAAAGGAGCAAAGGGACAAGTGGATCAGTTAATACCTGTTATACAAGATTATATTAGTATATACTGTTATTTCACCTGTATAATGCCAATAGTACAGTCAGTCCAGTGGGGAGGAAGCCTGGGGGGACCCGTGTGGATAACCTCCGTGTCCTCACCAGGAAGGAAGGGCAGACTCCTGTGTAAGTAAGAAAAGAGAAAAGGGGGGGAGGAGGAAGAGGAAGGCAAGAGAAGGGAAAGTGAGCGTGGAGAAGGGGGAGGGAAGGAAGGGAAAGAAGGGGAGGGGGGAGAGAAGGGGAAGGAAAAGGGGGGGCTGAAGACAGTAGGGGGAGAGAAAGGGTGTGTGTATATGTGAGGATATATATATGAGAATTGTGAAGGGGATGAAAGCAGGGAGGGGACCTATAGGTCTTATGTGTAATAGGTATTACAAATGGTATACCGCCCTTCACCAAAAACTAATACCTCCACCGCGCCCCCTATGTTTCACAAACTAAATGTGAATATGCTAAAAATCAAACTATACAATACAATAAACCACGTGGAGAAATAAGTCCCCACACCCAATATGAAGCAGCCCCTTTAAATTATAATGTATATACTAAATATTTAATCAGAAATGTCTGTGACCTACCAAAAATCCTCCCACAGACATCTATGAAAAAATGAGAGGCGCTTTCAAGCAAAATTCAAGTGCGTTAAACACAATGATGGTGTGATCCCCTACATGTGTGTTTTAGACACTGGATGCAAAGTGGGATCTTAAACAATTCTAAACAAAATGTATATTGGTGTACATGTACCAGCAAAATAAGTGTTCAAGTGTCTATTAACACAGTGATGGTGCAAACCTCTTAATGTGTATAAGACTTACATACAGTGTATTCTTAGGAAATTCATATCTCAATACATTTCCCGTGATATAATCTGTACTGCCACTTCATATCATGCTGCACATGCAAAAAAATCTTCAAAATGCAAATCGAGTAAAATTAAATCAGTCCACAACAAAACGTGACCACACACGTGAAAAAAATAGTGTCCAAATAAGGTGATAATAAATCTTGATAAAAGCACAGGTGATGTTGTGTCTCTTCCACCTCTCCTCTCGTGAGTAGTGATTCCACTCCCTCAAGACCTGCACTCACCGACTTAATTTGCCAGCACTTTCATGCAAGGCAATAATCACTTGTCTACCACACACCAGGGTAGTTGGATCAATCGTTGTTCCACGGTGAATGTTTTAAACCCGGTCCACATGAAAAAAATAATATGTGCTCCAATAGTGTAAACCAGTAACACACATTTATTAAAATCACTGCAATCTTCAATCAGCACACTCACATGTAAAATGATAAAAACCAGCCAAAATAAAGTGCAAATCACATCAAACGCAATTTCAGTGGGACCAAATATAACAAGCGGTCACGGCGGACCCGAGGTGTGCTGGTGCCGAGTTTCCAATCTCACCCCTCCCTTGTATGTCCTCCGTCCCTCCATGTGAACAAAGCTCCTCTCCTTCAGTGTGGCTCACAGTGCTGAATGTCACGTCTCACAGCCACGCCCCCGACATGTTTCGTCATAGGTTGACTTACTCATGGGACCTATAGGTCTTACCTTACAATTACGAGGAGGCCAATATATGGTTAGAAAAATGTATTCAAAAAAGTTCAAAACGAATATTTTTTTAACAGAAATAAATAAATTGATTGAGTGTGGATGTGGATCAAACCACCCTTTGGTCTAAATCCCAGTAGATAATAGTGTAAGGGAAAACCCGTAGAGAAACCTATCAAACAATAATAAAAAAGGAGTCTATTAGGCCAAAAAATAAAAAAACGGGGGGTAAGTAGTGTTATTGCAGAATTTATCCCAGCACGGGGACTCTCACCTAATTCCCTGTGTGTGTATGTGCCGCCTTCCAATGTTTCCTTGTACAGGTGAACCGCTGAATGGAGGCACTCATGGGTCATGGTGTATATATATGTGTGGGGGAGTCTGCTGTAATTACCAGGGGAGGAGAAAGGAGGGATCCCTGAGGCCACCCCCATCATCCAGATCACAGATCCAGATGGATTCCATAGGATCCGGAGGGACAGGAGAGGACTCATCTGACCACTGACATGCCAGATGGGGCGCATGTCATGACTGTGGCGTGCACCCCTTCCAGATCCATCTCTCATGTTCCCAGATATTCCAGGGGGGGTGGGTGACGACAGGAATGCTCCCAGCTGATAGCTATCAGCAGGAGGGAGCCAGAGCCGTGCCAATGGACAAGGGGAGGATCGAGACTGGCTGAGTGCCAGAAATGACGAGAACTGGAAGCGCGTCATTGGCGCTATGCATTCCAAGCGGGCGGAAGTGTGAAACCGGAAGTGACGCGACCCTGAAGTTGCGTCTGAACGTAATCAAGATGGGATGTAAACATCCACCCAGGGATTGCCTCTGTGGGGTTCAAAGTTGGTGGAGAGGATGCAGGGAGCACTGCGTGTGGAAATACACACAACAGGACACCCGCTCCCACAGGCAATGGGCAGACACAGGCCAGGGCAATTCCACCAGACCAGACAGCAGATCGGCATGAGACTGTTTGTAAAAAAGTTGATCAAAATTAAACACAACTGCAAACACCTAAATGAATATGAAATATATATATATATATATATATATATATATATATATATATATATATATATATATATATATATATATAATATACAGTGGGGACGGAAAGTATTTAGACCCCCTTAAATATTCTCTTTGTTATATTGCAGCCATTGGCTAAAATCATTTAAGTTAATTTTTTTTCCTCATTAACCACTTCCATACAGGGCATTTTCACCCCCTTCCTGCCCAAGCCAATTTTCAGCTTTCAGCGCTGTCACATTTTGAATAACAATTGCGCAGTCATACAACACTGTACCCAAATGACATTTTTATCATTTTTTTCCCCACTAATAGAGCTTTCTTTTGGTGGTATTTGATCACCCCTGCGTTTTTTATTTCTTGCGCTATAAACAAAACAAGAGTGACAAGTTTGAAAAAAACACTATTTTTTTTACTTTTTGCTATAATAAATATCCAATTTTTTTTTTTTTTAAACAAATTCTTTCCTCAGTTTAGGCCAATACATATTCTTCTACATATTTTTGTTAAAAAATATCGCAATAAGCGTATATTTATTGGTTTGCGCAAAAGTTATAGCGTCTACAAAATAAGGGTATAGATTTAAAGCATTTTTATTATTATTTTTTTTTTTTACTAGTAATGGCGGCGATCTGCGATTTTTATCCTGACTGCAATATTGCGGCGGACACGTCGGACAATTTTGACACATTTTTGGGACCATTCACATTTATACAGCGATCCGTGCTATAAAAATGCATTGATTACTGTGTAAATGTGACTGACAATGAAGGGGTTAACCAGGAAGGGGCGCTGTAGGGTTAAATGTGTTCCTAAGGAGTGATTCTAACTGTGGGGGGAGGGTATTCACAAGTGGAGGAAACTGATCGGTGTTCCTCTGCACAAGGAACACAACATCGGTCTCCTCCCATCTGACAGGACGTGGATCTGTGTGTTTACACACACAGATCCACGGTCCTGCTCGGTTACCGGGCAATCGCGGGTGCCCGGCGGACATCGCGCCTGCCGGGCACGCGCACCGGGACCCGAGTGACGTGGCGCGCACGTGCCCCCTAGGGATCCTGGAAGGCAGCGCTGTCATATGACGGCGGCCCAGGATAACAGCTGCACCGTCCCGCCGTCATATGACGGTGGGCGGGCAGCAAGTGGTTAATGTACACACAGCACCCCATACTGACAGAAAAACACAGAAATGTTGACATTTTTGCAGGTTTATTAAAAAAGAAAAACTGAAATATCACATGGTCCTAAGTATTCAGACCCTTTGCTCAGTATTTAGTAGAAGCACCCTTTGATCTAATACAGTCATGAGTCTTTTTGGGAAATATGTTATCAGTTATAAGTTTTTCACACCTGGATTTGGGGATCCTCTGCCATTCCTCCTTGCAGATCCTCTCCAGTTCTGTCAGGTTGGATGGTAAACATTGGTGGACAGCCATTTTTAGGTCTCTTCAGAGATGCTCAATTGGGTTTAAGTCAGGGCTCTGGCTTGGCTATTAAAGAACAGTCACAGATTTGTTGTGAAGCCACACCTTCGTTATTTTAGCTGTGTGCTTAGGGTCATTATCTTGTTGGAAGGTAAACCTTCGGCCCAGTCTGAGGTCCTGAGCACTCTGGAGAAGGTTTTCATCCAGGATATCCCTGTACTTGGCCGAATTCATCTTTCCCTCGATTGCAACCAGTTGTCCTGTCCCTGCAGCTGAAAAACACCCCCACAGCATGATGCTGCCACCACCATGCTTCACTGTTGGGACTGTATTGGACAGGTGATGAGCAGTGCCTGGTTTTCGCCACACATATCGCTTAGAATTAAGGCCAAAAAGTTTTATCTTGGTCTCATCAGACCAGAGAATCTTATTTCTCACCATCTTGGAGTCCTTCAGGTGTTTTTTAGCAAACTCCATGCGGGCTTTCATGTATCTTGCACTGAGGAGAGGCTTCCGTCGGGCCACACTGCCATAAAGCCCGACTGGTGGAGGGCTGCAGTGATGGTTGACTTTCTACAACTTTCCCGACTGCATCTCTGGAGCTCAGCCACAGTGATCTTTGGGTTCTTCTTTACCTCTCTCACCAAGGCTCTTCTCCCCCGATAGCTCAGTTTGGCCGGACGGCCAGCTCTAGGAAGGGTTCTGGTCGTCCCAAACATCTGTGCCTTGCCACAATTCTGTCTCTTCAGGCAGTTCCTTTGACCTCATGATTCTCATTTGCTCTAACATGCACTGTGAAATGTAAGGTCTTATATAGACAGGTATGTGGCTTTCCTAATCAAGTCCAATCAGTATAATCAAACACAGCTGGACTCAAATGAAGGTGTAGAACCATCTCAAGGATGATCAGAAGAAATGGACAGCACCTAAGTTAGATATATGAGTGTCACAGCAAAGGGTCTGAATACTTAGGACCATGTGATATTTCAGTTTTTCTTTTTTAATAAATCTGCAAAAATGTCAACAATTCTGTGTTTTTCTGTCAATATGGGGTGCTGTGTGTACATTAATGA
The DNA here is from genome assembly GCF_042186555.1 of Aquarana catesbeiana. NCBI lineage: Eukaryota > Metazoa > Chordata > Amphibia > Anura > Ranidae > Aquarana > Aquarana catesbeiana. Next base: position 865,144,267 of record NC_133324.1, read on the forward strand.
GGAAAAAAATGAATTTAAATGATTTTAGCAAATGGCTGCAATATAACAAAGTTATAAAATGTAAGGGGGCCTGAATACTTTATACTTTCCATCCCCACTGTATATATATATATATATATATATATATATATATATACACACATTTTACCTATGGCCCTTATGTTCTTGGTATGACACATAGTTACTGCTGGGCTTTTACAATGCGCACACAGATACCTTTTAAATACACAGCATGAATATCAGAAAAGTACATACAGATATGTACATAAGAAACCATAATGACAATTCAAGCCATAGTGGCAATTCAACAAAAAATGAGCACACTTTCTAGTTAGAATGGTAGGGGAACGAAAGAGGGGGGGGAGGGATTATTTTACCACAGGATGGGATCAACCATTTAAAGAAATGGGGCATAGCTAATGGCGTCATTTAACCCTGGTGGTTGAGTGACCCTTAGATTGTATATTCATTTGACCTTGATTTGCAGGATTTTCTGATCAAAGTCCCCCCCCCTTTAAGGGGGGGTGGATTCTAGAAAGTACCTGAAACCTTAAAGAGTCAGTTTCATAGTTGTGGGCCTGAGCAAAATGTCCGGGTATAGGTTCTCAGTAACGCCTATATGTATATCTGTAACATGTTATTTGATACGTCTCCAGAAATTTTGCTTGGTTTTGCCCACATAGGGGCTTCCACAGCCACATGTGAGCAAGTACACTATGCCGATAGTGTTGCAGTTCGCAAAGTGATGCATAGTTAGATCCTCACCTGATGGTAGATGAACAATTCTGCCTGGTTGAATAAACTGCCAGAAGTCACATGCACCACAGCGAAAAGTGCCGCGGGTTAATGAGGCACAGGCGTCTCGATTTTCTTGAGGGGAGAAGTGACTTGACACTAAAACATCACGAAGGGATTAGTTGCGTCTAAATATGAGGTGTGGCTCTGGTTCTATGAATAGTTTTAATGATGGATCATTCCGTAATAGATGCCAATGAGTATTCAAATTATGCTTTACAGCTCGATGCTGATTGTTATACCTCGTAATAGGTTGTTGACTTCGTGAACCAGAAGATGCCGGCATTTCTCCCTGAAAGAGTAGCAGATCATGGGGATTGTCCTTTGCATTTTTAAAGGCCTTTTTGAGGGATTTTTGCTTAGCCACAATCTAAGAATCGTTCACGTAGTTGAGAGGCTTGTATTTGAAAGCCCTCTTCACTACTACAGTTACGCTTTGCTCGCAAATATTGCCCTTTGGGGAATGACTTTATTAAGTGAGAGGGATGAGCACTTTGAAAATCCAACAAGGAGTTGCCCGCTGTCTCTTTGTGGTAAAGATTGGTGGTCGTTTCTCCCTCTACATTCTTTTAAATAATTAATTCTAGAAAGGGAAGAGTGTCTGCATCCCAGTTTAATGTGAAAGACAGATTATAGTTGTTACAGTTTAATTTTTCAATGAATGTTAGAAGAAGCTTATGAGGACCTGTCCAGAATATTAGTATATCATCGATGGACCTGCACCACAGCAAGTTGTTAGTGTAGGATGTTGTTTTGTTTAGTCTTTTCAGGATCTCTTGGGATGGGATGGCTGTCCATCCATCTCTGGCTGGAGTCAAGACCTTTACGGGCAGAGTATCTCTCTTGAGGGAGAGATGATCCAGCTCAAATTGTAGTAGCACCCTCCAGTCTGCTAAAAGAGGAGTGTCGTTTTTTTCTGTGAAAACAGGTACATTTCCAGACTTAGCTGGCAGCCAAGCCTGGGTGTGTTTTTGTGATCTGGGTTGGGAGTGACCTAGAGTAGTGCTGGGTGACTCACAGGTGGCGTCTCTAGGACCTCCCACTTCTTTCCAGAATCTTCTGGTGCTCTCTGGAAAGAGAGGTGGAGCCATCAGGGGTATTCTGAGGAGCCCTGACCAATCCCCAATCTGGATTGGGAGGGGGAAGACCTCCTTAAATACCCAGGGTTAGCCCAGCTGGGGAGGAGTTGATCAGGAGGAAGATGGAGATGGAGTGTTAGGCTGTCGGGGCCTTTGAGGGAGCTCCCCAGTCTGGGGGGTGACCTTGGTGTCAGAAACCATGAAATCAGGCAGAGACAGAAGTACAGTTAAATCACACTTGTTTAATAATAAAAGTAAAAGAACAAACGTAGTCAAAACATAGCCAAAGTTCAGTAACTGGAACGGATAGTCAGCCAAGCCAGAAGTCAGGGATCAATTAAACAAGTGTTCGGCACAAGAAATTAAAAGCAATAATCCAGAATGAATAAACAGCAATGCTGAACATGTAAACATACAAAACTATAAGATACGGCCATGAGGAGTAAAAATGGTAAAGTCCATAATGATTGCACAAAGGAGTGAATGGTAAGGATGGTATGAGGAGTCCGCATTCATGGCAGCCTTCCGGTGGGAGTGGAAACCATATTCCCAAAGGCCAACCAGGCCACCTATATGAAACTCCATAAAGACCCTACCAATGACTTCATCATAGAAGAAGATCTTTTGATCTCGACTGCTCTAACTGACAATATCATTTCCAAAATTGAGAGTTCCTTTTTCATAAACCATTTTATTCCATTCCGTATTTTTATCATTTACCCAAAATTCATAAAAATCAACAAAATCCCCCCGGTAGGCCAATTGTGGCCTCTATGGACAGTATCACTTCAGGTTTCAGTTTATATGTGGACTGATATCTACAACCTATAGTCCTTCAACTACAATCTTACATACGGGATGGAACACACCTTCTGGAACTCCTCTCACCCTACACCTGGGAACCCTCTTACGCCTGGTTATCGCTAGACGTAAGTTCTTTATACACCTCCATCCCCCCACAGTTTTGGTATCATGGCTCTAGAACATTTTCTTTCTACAGATCCACTCATAAACCCCCGTCAAGCCACCTTCATAATAAAAGCCACCAAATTTAGCTTAAGGCATAATTACTTTACATTCAATGGAGACTTCTATCTACAGCTACAAGGTACGGCGATGGGGGCTAATTTTGCCCCCTCATACGCGAACCTAGCCATGGGGTTCTTGGAAAAATCAAGACATAAATCACAATAATCCTTTCTCCGCCAACATTATTTTTTTCGGCAGATACATTGATGATATTATCATCATCTGGGGTGGTCCCCTAGATCTCATCCATTCTTTTATCGCACATTGCAACAATAACATTTATAGATTATCTTTCACACACAAAAGCAATCAGACTTCCTTAGCTTTCCTTGATTTGGAACTCCGACATGATGACCGCAAAATATATGCTAAGAATTACACCAAGCCCACTAGTGGCAATCTTCATTACAAGAGCTGTCATTACCCACCATGGATAAAAAATATCCCTAAAGGTCAATTTTGTCGACTTAGACAAAATTGTACCAGAGATGTCGACTACGTTGAATCTAGTGTTCATCTCAAAAACAAATTCTCAGAGAAAGAATATCCAGAAAGTATAGTAGAAGAAACCTATGAATTATACCTTCATGGGAAACCTTTACGCAATAACCCCTCCCCCACAGATTGTCCCATCCGATTCATCACAACCTTCCATTCCCAACATAAAAAGATGGAAAAGATCCTATTGAAGCACTGGAACATCCTCCAACAGGACCCCCACCTTAAATCCATTCTCCCTACACACCCGCATGTTACCTATCGTAGAGCTCCGAATCTCAAAAATAAAATTGCTCCTAGCAAATTGAAAACCACTCCTGCCTTTTCGCCCACCATTCCGCTCATCCCTCTGGTAGGGATGTACCAATGCCACAGGAAACGTTGAAAAACATGCCATTTTGTTCAACATGGCCAAAAATCTTTTTCCACCAAAGGCAACACCTACTTTCTGAAAGATTTTTTTAATTGTTCATCCGATCACGTGGTATATGGTCTAACCTTCCCTTGTGGCCTCATATACATTGGCCGTGCTATTCTTCCCCTAAGACAGCATTTTGGGGAGCATAGGAGGTACATTGAGGGCGGTACGGACCCCCACAGTGTACCGAGACATTTTGCCATGGCCCATAAGGGTTCCACCCTTGGGTTATCTTATCAGATCCTTAGATCTTTCTCGCCCGCCGAAAGGTTCAAGAGATTGTGCACGAGAGAGACCTATTGGATCTACCATTTGGATGTTCTCTCACCTGGAGGCATTAACAAGTGTATTGAAACATTTGCCATTTTGTGATGCTTATACGTGTATGCTTATGCGTTTGCTTATAGGTACATTGTAAGCGTACAGGTGATATATGTGTGTGCACACATGTGTGCGTGCATACGTTTCTCTCTCAGCCCCCCTCCTCCCTTTCCTTCCCCTCCCCCCTTCTCCCCCCCCTCCCCAAACCACCATGATATATTTCTCTATTTCCATATCCTTCATATGATGTTCCTCTGGATGCATGCTATGGCCCTCACAGCCCCTTCCAGCCAGTCTCTGTAATCTATGCACACATACACACATATCATAGTCCCTATGTGCGTGTATGTGTGTATATACATATATACATCAATTCTACTTAAATGTGAGTGCAATTTTTGTTGCTGTTGTTTTAAAGTCTGCACCCAGAGGTGCCTCCATTTTCTTGTTTTTTTCAGAAGTCAGGGATCAATGTAGTGGAACAGCAAGCAGGATCTGGAGCCAGAAGGGATGTCAACAAAGCAAGTCTTGAACAGGATCGCAGAACAAAGTTTCTATGATGTTGATCAAGGCGAAGGCAGAGATCCTCTGGACTGGACGGCTTAAGTATGCAGGACTGACGAGCAGGATATCATCAACAGTTGAGTTACTGTGGAGAGATAGGAGCTGGCAATTAGCTGACAGCTGAGCGGCCAGCTCAGAGAAGGAAGGGCTGAGCCCAGCCCTGACACTTGGGCCTGGGCTCGGGTGCGGACAGTACCCTCTTACAATCCACAGAGGTGTTCTGGCCAGGATGCACAGGAGGAGCAAGATAGGACAGTGGGAGAACACTGTCGGCAAGTCTCCAGGAGTTCCACAGAGGCAGCCAAGAGGGCTGGTGATTGTTCACACCGTCAGGAGGACTGGGAGGCATGCCTGAGAGGACTGAGATGGGTGTAGAGCCAGTCTGGAGGATGGTGGTGGCACAGGCAGTGGAAAAGGGGCAGCTGCAGTCAGGAGGGCTGGCAGTGCCTGAAAAGGTGGCACTGGGAGCAGTAGTCACAGGGACAGCTAGCACTGGAACTTTCTATTTTGCTACACCATGGGGGCCCACGGTCCCTGCCTGTAAAGTGCATTTGCTTTAGGCCTGGCTGAGCCAGTGTCAGGCCTACAGTGCTAGTTAGTCCAGGAAATGCAGCAAGTTATGTGCTGGAGGAGTGATGAGTGATAATCTGCAAGCAAGGAAGTACAGGAGGAGAAGAGGAGATTGTACATACTGTGGTGTATATAGTAGTCCCAGCTTTGACTGTTGATTACCTGGGCATCTCATAAGTTTGCCATCCCCCATCCAAGTTAAATTCCACTCAATAAAACATAAATAACAAGTGCAAGGACTGCTTTCCTGTCTCTGAACAAGTGAGGAGTGTATGCCTGGCTGGGCAGGGTGACAAACAGACCACTACATTCAGCAGCCCCCACACGGGTACCGCTACACTGGCCAAGCAAGTTTCTCGCATTTGCACAGGAGTGGCATTGTCACGGCTTGGCCATCCAAACGACCGGAGCACATGAACCAGAAAGGAAGACCAGTTAAAGATGGAATCCCTGTCAATGGTGACAGTGTGCCACCGGAGGGATCCGTTTCACAGGTGAATCTTTCGCAATTTGCTAGTATGCATTGCATACAAGTGCATTATTCCATTAACTTGCAGGGGACCAAAAATACTACCGCTTTAAGAAATAAAAATGACCTCTGGGTTTGTAGCAGATTCTTACCTTCTTCTGTTCTGAGGAAAAGGCTGCTTGTTTTATAAAGTCTATACCAGACTGATTACTGAATGAGAAGGTATGTGTTCGTTATGATAATATGGTGCACGTTAAGTAATTTATGCAGCAAAGGTGCAGTGTCCCTGCAGTTAACTGTATGACGCCTTCCTAACACCAAGGATGGGATTATGCAACTAGAACAGGGTGGTTCCACAATTTTTATACCTCCCGTCCTGTTACTGGACAATAATATTTGCTTTTTCATGGTGATTGGATTAAGATGTCAATGCTCCCGGTGTGAATATCAAGGCTATGATACTTCCTGTCACTCATTAAAGCTGAAGTAGATTGGATAAACTACAGACATCTTCAACATTACAGAAAAAGTCCAATGGAATGTGACTAACCACTACTAGATACCAGTGGCAGCCCGTCCATAGGGGGCGCTCGGGCGCCGTCCCCCCAATCTGTAAAAAAAAGGTCACTTTAAGAGTGACCAGGCGCCGGACATGAAGAGTCGATCTGCCCACGTTTAGGGAGTGTCCGGGGTGCAAGAGATGCGCCCGCAAACACTCCCCCATTCTCCAAGCCCAGTGATTTGCCTGCAGAAGCTACTGTTCTTTTATTTTAATGGCCGATACCGGAGGACAGTGAGCGGTACTTTTCGCGGCACCACGTCACTTCCGCGTCTCTCGGCTCCCTTCCCTGCACTTCTCTGCAGTGTTCTGCCCCTCCCTCATTCTCTCTACTCACTCAGTGAGTGACTGGGGGGTCTGTGCATGATGGGGGGGTGCAGACTGGGGGGAGGTAATTGTGCAGACGGGGGGGTAATTGTGCAGATGGGAGGGGGGATAATTGTGTAGACGGGGGTGGTAATTGTGCAGACCTCCATCTGCACAATTACCCCCATCTGCACAATTATCCCCCCACGTCTGCACAATTATCCCCCCACGTCTGCACAATTACCACCCCCGTCTGCACAATTACCCCCCCGTCTGCACAATTACCCCCCCAGGTAATTGTGCAGGGGGGTAATTGTGCAGATGGGGGTGGTAATTGTGCAAACAGGGGGTGGTAATTGTGCAGACGGGGGTAATTGTACAGACTAGGGGGGTGGTTATTGTGCAGACTGGGGGGGTGGAAATTGTGCAGATGGGGAGGTGGTAATTGTGCAGACGGGGGTAATTGTGCAGATGGGGGGTGGTAATTGTCCAGACTGGGGGGTGGTAATTGTGCAGACAGGGGGTAATTGTGCAGATGGGGGGTGGTAATTGTACAGACGGGGTAATTGTGCAGATGGGGGTGGTAATTGTGCAGATGGGGTGGTAATTGTGCAGACGGGGGTAATTGTGCAGGTGGCGGTGGTAATCGTGCAGACGGGGGTAATAGTGCAGATGGGGGTGGTAATTGTGCAGATGGGGGTAATTGTGCAGAGGGGGGGTGGTAATTGTGCAGACTGGGGGGTGGTCATTGTGCAGATTGGGGGGTGGTAATTGTGCAGACGGGGATGGTAACTGTGCAGACTGGGGGGGTGGTAATTGTGTAGACTGGGGGTGGTAATTGTGCAGACGGGGGGTGGTAAGTGTGCAGAGGGGAGTAATTGTGCAGATGGGGGGGGGTGATAATTGTGCAGACAGGGGTAATTGTACAGATGGGGGTGGTAATTGTGCAGACTGGGGGGTGGTAATTGTTTAGACTGGGGTTGGTAATTGTGCAGATGGGGGTGGTCATTTTTTAGACTGGGGGGTGGTAATTGTGCAGACGGGGGTGGTATTTGTGCAGACAGGGTAATTGTGCAGATGGGGGGTGGTAATTGTGCAGACTAGGGGGTGGTAATTGTGCAGACGGGGGTGGTAATTTAGCAGACGGGGGTAATTGTGCAGACTAGAGGGGGTAATTGTGCAGGATTTGTGAGAAATGCTATATACCAGGCTTTGTGCGAAATGCTATATACCAGGCTTTGTGAGACATGCTATATATCAGGCTTTGTGAGAAATGCTATATACCAGGCTTTGCGAGACATGCTATATACCAGGCTTTGTGAGACATGCTATATACCAGGCTTTGTGCGAAATGCTATATACCAGGCTTTGTGAGACATGCTATATACCAGGCTTTGTGAGAAATGCTATATACCAGGCTTTGTGAGACATGCTATATACCAGGCTTTGTGAGACATGCTATATACCAGGCTTTGTGAGACATGCTATATACCAGGCTTTGTGCGAAATGCTATATACCAGGATTTGTGAGACATGCTATATACCAGCATTTGTGAGAAATGCTATATACCAGGCTTTGTGCGAAATTGTCATAAACTAGATGTGACCAGAACTGTGTGACTGCGACAGAGTGAACCAGACATAAACAGGTGAAAGTAAATAAATTTATTAAAGTAAATGCATATAAATGTGAACACACCACAAATATAAACAGTGAACAAACTGAACAACCAAACTGTGATAATAAACCAACCAGTATATATAGCAAAAGGGAGTACCAGAATCGTAGTCAAGCCAGACCAGGGTCATAAACAGGAGATCAGCCAATGGGGGGCCAGGAGTAAACAGGCAGGGAACAAGATGGAAGGAATCAGGCTGCAGGGCAAGGATCCAGGGACACAGGAACAAACAGGTTCAGGGTTCAGGATACAGGATACAGAAATCAGGGTTCATGATCAGGATCAGGATTTTTTTTTGGGGGGCACAAACGATAAACAGGCTGCAGGTCAGGGCACAAGGACAATACCAGGGCAAGGTGTGTGTGCACTTGCCGGGTATTTATACTATAGCTGCTATCAAAGTCAGGTGATGCCTGATTGCAGAAGGTATTGCCTGCTCCACACTGCCAGGATGCATCCGCTGGTGGACGTCAGTATTGCAGCCCAAAGATGACATAATACCAGCAGAGAAAAGCTCTTCTGACAGTTCCAAACTGCCAGGAGACACCTGCTGGTGGACCTCAGTACTGCACGGCAAATGATAGATATTACCAGCGGATGGAACCTTTCCTGACAGAAATGCTATACACCAGGCTTTGTGCGAAATGCTATATACCAGGATTTTGAGACATGCTATATACCAGGATTTGTGCGAAATGCTATATACCAGGATTGTGAGACATGCTATATACCATGATTTGTGAGAAATACTATATACCAGGCTTTGTGAGAAGTGCTATATATGAGGATTGTGAGACATGTTATGTACCAGGATATGTGAGAAATACTATATACCAGGATTTGAGGTCTGATGGGGCAGGAATTGGGACTGATCTGAGGGGTGAAGGGACAGGAATTGGATTGATGGGCACAGTGGCTGCGTGTGATGGCACAGTGGCTGTGTTTGATGGTACAGTGAGGCTGCAATTGATGGGGTTTTTTTTTCAGAATTTTTCAGTTTGTTTGTGCCCCCCAAAAAAATTTTGAGCACCAGCCGCCACTGCTAGATACACAGAATGATATCAATTAGCCTTTTTACAAGCTAAATATTTTGATGTGCTTTATCCTTTTGCTTTTTTCTCAGGCTATTATTAATAGAATTTCAATATCTGCGCTATTTTCTGCAAACATAGATGCATTTGCAGATGCCTGATGTGCAGATATGTCATGATTCCAGGCACAGGCAAATACTTGTACCATTTTAACTTTCCAAGCAGTAATGAATGCACTTTTTCTGTTAGTACTAAAAATACCTTTTATATAACATTTATTTTTTGTGCTTTTTCACAAAAAGAAAGCTATTTTCTTTGAACTGCGCAGGTACCAAGCACAGGGTGAAATTAGACTTTATGTCTTTGGAAAGGTAATGCATTAGTTGCGTCTGTTGATGGTGGGATAGGGCGTTCTTTAATCAGCTATAATTTAATAGTTGTTCTAGCCACAAATGGCTTAGGCTTAGACGTAAAAGGTGTATCAAAAGATGTGGAAAATTATTCTAAAGTAGATGTGGGCACATTAACAAATTTTGTACTTATAAAGGGCTAAATGGCTATAAAAGAAAACACATCTTGGTAAGAAATTATAGACTTTGCAGGTGTAGAAGGCATAACAGAGCGGAACATTACAGATATCGTAGAAGCAGTGCTTGAAGAAGGCATGTTTTCACATAAGATAACAGTTTCTATAGTTGTTTGAGGCATATGTGATCATGAAGTACTAGGTTTTTTACATTCAGGTCACATACTCATGTCTCCCCATGTCACCACCTATAGTTTTCTCTAAACAAGTCACTGGTCACTGACAGACAAATTTGACATTGCAGAATGTGCAGTTAGAAATTATAGAACATTTCTGCATGGACATTTTAGCTGAGGAAGAGCTGTTCCTGCTTTAATCAGTTCTTTTTTGGCAGCCTGTAATTTTTTGTGTGAACCAGTTTCACATTTTTTGGTGCACCTCTTCACTTTTCTAATTTGTGACATGTGAGGACAATCTATTTGTAGCACATAACATACTATTATTTGAAATGCCTCTGAAAAAATGTATTGTATGTGCATAGGTGTAGTATCAAGCTTTTGGACATTTTGGCACCGACCTCAAACCAGGTCTCAACAGTGTTAGAACTTTTCTCTGTGCTGTGTTTGGCTTGTCATCTGCTGACTTGGTGATGGCAGCGGGGTTTGGGGGGATCAGTTTTTAACATATTTAGGCTTTAAAGGCATGAGTTAGTGAAAAATTGTTGGACTCAATTTAAGAAAATTTTGTTTGCTTATCTTAAGCAAAAGCTTCATGTTGTCAACTTTGGAAGATATCTCTGTGTTATATCTTGACTGGAAAATGTTGTCCTGCGGATGGCATAAGGAATGGGTCATTGCTGCAGGAGGACATCACTGTGTTACATCTTGCTTGGTGTATGTTGACTTATGCCATGTACACACGATCAGGATTTTGGTTGGAAAAAGATATGATGGCTTTTCCAACGGGATTCCGCTCAAGCTTGCCTTGCATACAAATGGTCACACAAAAGTTCGCTGAACTTTCGACCGTCAAGAACGCGGTGACGTACAACACTACGACGAGCCGAGAAAATGAAGTTCAACGCTTCCGAGCATGCGTCGAATTGTTTCCGAGCATGAGTAGGAATTTTGCGTGTCAGAATTGCTACAGACGATCGCATTTTCGGATAGGAACATTTTCCGACTGAAAAATTGAGAACATGCTCTCAATCTTTGCTGGCTGGAATTCGGCCAGCAAAAGTCCAATGGAGCATACACACGGTAGCATTTTCCAACCAAAAGCTCTCATCGGTCTTTTGCTGGCCGAATTTCCGATCGTGTGTATGCGGCATTAGGGTTGGCCCAAAGCATGGGGCAATAATGCTGGAGGACATCACTGTCTTATATTCTGCCTGGTGAACATTGACTTGTGCATGGCATTAGGAATGGGGCAATATGGCTGGAGAACATCATGGTCTTATATCTTGCTTACTGAACATTGACTTCTTGGGGATGGGTTCAGGAATGGGGTAATGCTGCTGTGCTGGCTGTAAGCCATCACTATCACTGCGTTACATTATAATTGGCATCCGTTTGCCTGGGAATGGACTCAAACATGATTCGGATGACAATTCTGGGGTCTCTAAATATAGCAAATCAGGTTTGAGGTTCCTTAAAAAAAAAAAAAAGATGAAGTAATTAACATAAAACATTAGCTACAACGTTTACAAAAATATAATTTTAGCTAATTGAAAAATGCAACATTGCAAATGGTAGTTTAATTCTTTTGCAGCCAGCGACTGGAGGTACATGCTCTTTGTCACATGCATCAGAGTTGTGCAGTGGCTGGATGTGTCACCAGGGAAAGGGCTTTCTAGAAAGCTCTATATAGTACAACAGAGGGACCCCCAAATAGGTTTATCCATTCTTAGACTATTTTTTTTAGTTTTTGGTAAGCAATTTTTTAAAGTAATTTTAAATGTTTCTGTCTTACTAAGGAAGAAGTCCTACAAACTTTGGACCACCGCCGCAGTAAGTTAAGGGATTTACCCTTTAAAGGGGTTGTAAACCTTCGTGTTTTTTCACCTTAATGCATCCTATGCATTAAGGTGAAAGAACACCTGGCAGTGACTGGCCCCCCCCGTTTTACTTACCTGAGCCCTGGAACTTGACCCGCCAGGGACACGCTGTCTCTCTGCCCAGGGTTCTTGGCTCTTGATTGGATAGATTGATAGCAGCGCAGCCATTGGCTCCCGCTGCTGTCAATCAAATCCAATAACGCAGGGAGTGGGGTCAAGTCATAAATTCGGCGGCTATGGACTCGGGAGCGCGCCCGCAAGGTAACCCCCTCGGGGAAGCGATTCCCCGAGGGGGTTATCTGATGCGGGGAGAAGCCGCGAGAGCCACCAGGGGACCCCAGAAGAGCAGGTTCAGGGCCATTCTGTGCAAAACGAGCTGCACAGTGGAGGTAAGTATGATATGTCTGTTATTTAAAAAAAAAAAAAAGAACCCTTACAATCACTTTAAGGGAGCTTGGTGCATGCTTGGTACTAATGCCCTGGTTGCATACTTCACATACGAAGCTAGACACCCTTTCTGGTGCAATGGGACAAGGCCATCAGCAGAGAGAACCAGTGAGAGCTGAGAGGATCCAGAAGATCAACACATGTACACTCTAGATCAGTTAAAGCATAACTAAAGGAAAACCTTTTTTTTAGTTTTGGATTTGAGAAAAATAAGAATACTTGTCAGGAGAAGGATTCAACTTCTCTGTTTGCCCTGTTGACCACTACCATTGAAAGTAAAAGAAACTCTATAATTCTGGGTGGTAACCAGAACAGGAATAGAGGGGAAATCTTCCCATGGGGTGCTAGTTCTGGTGACCCTTCTTTTTCCTTCTTTTTGGAGAGTTTCCTCTTATCCCCTGTTGTGGTCATGGGACAGAAAGTGAAGCGACATCGCCCCAATGGGACATAAATGGCGCAAAAAACCTGACATGGATTATAACCCTGCCTCACTCTATCCTCAATGGCAAAAAGATTTGACTTGAGTTCTACTTTAAGGCATTGCATTTGCTTAGTTTGCCTTAGAGAAGGGAATCTCTCCAATGGGACTGAAACTGAAAATAAATAGTTTTCTAGATATTTTAACCATTACCTACTTTGTTAAAAAAAAGTTTTGACTTTAAATACAAATAACTATATGAAGGTGGTTTATTCCCCCACCCCCCTCTTTCCCCCCAGTACCTCTTGTCCACTACCCTGTTTCCCCGAAAATAAGACCTAGCGTGATTGTCGGTGATGGCTGCAATATAAGCCCTACCCCCCAAATAAGCCCTAGTTAAAGTCCTTCTAGGTCTTCTTTTCAGGGTAGGGCTTATTTTCAGGGAAACAGGGTAGGGCTTATTTGGGGGGTAGGGCTTATATTGCAGCCATCACCGACAATCACGCTAGGTCTTATTTTTGGGGAAACAGGGTAGGACCTGCTGATAAGCTGTGACATTTTTCAATGTTAAGGTCTCCACTTGTCTTTTGCAAGACTGAGCACCTTTTCTGTTATGTTGTGCTGACATGTTAACCAGTGGCAGCTGGTGTCTTTTTCTTTTGAGGGGCAGCACACAGCCAACCCCACACCCCCCCCCCCGGCGAGCGGCAGCTTGCTTTCTACCTTCTCCTGTGGATCATGGCGGCTTCTGCCATGCATCTCCCTCATCCTCCCAGGCGTCCAATAGGATTAGCTGTCCTTTCAGCCAATCGGGAAATGGGTATCAGGCACGCGCTTCCTGATTGGATTGGCGAAGAGGCGATTCAGTGTTAGAAAAGTGAATATTTATTTGCTTTTTTAACACACCTGGGTGGGCTCCGAGCGCAATGCTCTGCGTCACGAGCCCACCCTATTTTAAAGCCTATTAGAGCCTCTGTCTCTAATCAGGTGCTTCAAAAAAAACACCCCCATCACTGTAATTCATGCGCCTGGCATCCTAAAAGAGGCCAGATGCATGAATAGGGGTTGGAAACGGCGATGGAAAGGGAAGGTGGCACCCGTGCGCACTTAATGGATGGGCCGGCCTTGATGGTAACAAGTAAACAATGGTGGGTAATGGAAGACTCACATGCATGTGCTGGACTTCAATTTAGTCTTGTGGTCTGCTCCATGGCAAAGGTCACATGAGTGGAATTAGGGTTTAGAATCATACATTTATAAACATTTGGTGATTGATTTTTGCACCTAATTCTCATTTTTGAAATAGTTATTTTTAATCTGGCAAGGTTTAACAACAGATATCCCTTCTAATCTGCCTTTTCTATGTGTTTTGGGTTTCCAGTATAACATTTTATAACTGTACTATTTTTATCATTGTTTGTTATCCAGTTTATTTTATACCTTTAAATATTTTATACCTTTAAATATACCAGCAGGCACCATAAATGCATCATGTTGTCTCAGTTGCATTTCCAGTTGCCATTGAAATGCTGTTAAAATGCCATTAATTATGAAACTGCAGCTATTAAAATTAAGAAGACGTTATAATAACCTGCTGCTCTCATTTGATTGCAAGTTTAATATGAAGTACTTTTCATTGTGTGGCTAATTAGTGACCTGGCAGACCTCGCTAAGCCATTTCCTTCCTTATTAAGTCAACTTCCTTTCATGAACCTTCAGTGCAATTGAAAAGTATTTATCCCTAATGTAAAATAGCAAACTAAATATTCTGGTCAGTTGTGCAGTGGGGAGACCACTGTACCATCAACTGTACAGTAGTGAAGAACAGTTCTTCACAAGCCTGAAGAAAAAATATCCTTTCTTTTAGAAGAATTTTAGCTATTTTCAAATTTTAGTTGCTATCACTTCATTGTCTTACATCTACCTACTTTTTTATTGTCTACCCCTTCCCTAGGCTCCAACAAGCATTCTCCCACAGGGAAACACATTGTAAGGATTTCCTTATACTCGTAAACCCAGTGGGACTGTTACATTGTAAAAATAATTGTGCTGAATCTACTAAAAAAAATTGAGGCAACTATTTGCATCAGCTTTTTGAGTGCTGTTAAACTAAACTTATTTTTGACTAACTCATTAGATTTTTCATGTTTTCAACTTTGTTGTTTTAAGTAAAGCCAACTCATTTTTTTTCAGTTTATAGACCAGGGGTCTCAAACTGGCAGCCCTCCAGCTGTTGCAAAACTACAAGTCCCATCATGCCTCTGCCTGTGGAAGTCATGCTTGTAACTGTCAGCCTTGTAATGCCTCATGGGACTTGTAGTATTTCAACAGCTGGAGGGCTGCCAGTTTGAGACACCTGTTATAGACCATAGTGTTTTAAGTTAGGAATGCATACCTTAACTTGTCTGGAACTATAGTTTTACATAAAGCCAGCTCAATTTTTGCAGTTTATAGACCATAGGTTCAAGTAAAGCCAACTCAATATTTCCAGTTTATAGACCATAGTTTTAAGTTAGGAATACATACTTTAACGTATTTATGGTACTTATATAGCGGCATCAAATTACACAGCGCATATACATTGTACATTCACATCAGTCAATCTACAATCCCTAACTCACATTTATATACTAGGGCCAATTTAGACAGGAGCCAATTACTCTACTAGCATGTCTTTGGAGTGTGGGAGGAAACCCACACAGGCACAAGGAGAACGTGAAAAGGCAGGTAGTGCTGTGGTTGGGATTCAAACCAGCTGCTGCTAGGCGAAAGTGCTAACCACTACACCACTGTGCTGCCCTATTACTTGTCTAGAACCATAGTTTTAAGTGATGTTAACTTCTTTTTCTTGTGATTTAGGGCCCTTTCACATGGACGTGTCTGTGTAAGGGCTCCGCTTTGCTCAGCGGGGGATCGCTCCACCGATCCCCACTGAGCAGGCAGATGACAGGTCGGTCTCTGCAGCTGAGCAGGCTCTGACAGGTCTGTGCAGAGATCGACCTGTCAGAGCGCCGCTCTCCTCTATGGGGGATCAGATGAAGACGGACCGTAGAGTCCGTTTTCATCCAATCCAATAGGGTTTCCATCCGTCACACTTTAGCAAATCGGAGCGGGTTGGATTTCAGCGGACATGTCCTTGCTGACATCCGTCGCTCCATAGACCTGTATGGAGCATCCGTTCCTCCAAAAAAACTGACAGGTGGACCTGAACAGTCCACCCATGTGAAAGGGGCCTAACTCAATTTTTTAAAGTTGGTAAAACTTATTTACCAAATTTATTTGATATATGTTTGAAGGTTTTTCTATAATAATAATACAATAATATGTTTTTTTTTTTAAAAGGAATAGTCTCATGAAACAGGCTTTCAAAACAAATTAACATTTATTATTTATAAAGTTTTACAAATTTAATTTTATTAAAGCAGCATCAAATGTAAATATAAACATCTTTTTTTAAGAAAAAGAAAAAAAAAAACTCTTTCTCAGCTCAACAAATAAAACTGAAACGCACACATGTAACATACAGTACAGAAAATGTATTAACTTTTTTTTACGCCTTTTAGGAAAGTAATTTGCACTTTAAAGTGTGAACTTGTGAAGATAGATTCCCCACATCTAGCTCTAAAAAGATCTCCTGAAAAACTTCAAAGGTATATTTTAGGTATTTAGGGTAGCTCAGGTTATAAGCATAAATGAGTCCCATAATCATTCTTTCTGATACAAAATGAGAGTGCTATGTGAAAAAAATACACTATACCAATATGCTTGTTTTTGCTGCACAAATGCAGCACAAACGTATTTTATATTTGTTTTGAAATGTAATAACATAGTGCAAAGTGGGTGGGGCTTGAGGCCACATAATCTAAAATTGCAATAACTTCAAAACCGGATAGCAGAAACATTCATTTTTGTGGCACATAACAGTTTTTCAGCTTAACAGCCAGCGGTCCCTCACCCTGCATCTTGGTTGCGTTCTGCCGAATGCAGTAAGCACAAACTTTACGTGTGAACAAGTGAGTATAGGTGTATACAACAGACCTATGTCCATTCATTATAAAAATATTAATCGGCAAATAAAATAAATATTTTGGATGGTATGTTAAGCAACATTTAAAGCATGTGAACAATAATTTGTTCAATGTTCATTCTTATCTTTCAATGCCATTGCATGGCTTTGTAGTGACTTGGAAAAATTCTTGTCACTGGTGACGCTCTTTTGTCCCGATGGGCCTCAAACGTATGGGAACTGCTTTGTGCAGGTTTTCAAAGTTCCAAAAGATGTCAAACTGTACTGTAAAATTACAGTATCAAAACTTGTGTGGTTGCACGTTTGACAAACATCTGCTTCCCACAATTTCAGTCAAATGAAAAGATAATTTTTTTAAGTAAATGTGTTTCCATTTGTATACAATCAGGCAGGCTCTTTCACTACATGGTTTTGGTAAATCTGAAGACAAAAATCTGCAGAAAATCTAATAGTGTGTATGGGGCCTTACTATGTTTTATCATTATATGTAAATGTAAGGCCCCATACACACTATTAGATTTTCTTCAGATTTTTGTCTTCAGATTTACCAAAACCATGTAGTGCAAAGGCCTGCCTGATTGCCTACAAATTGAAACACTTAAAGACCTCATATCATGTGGTTTTGGTAAATCTGAAGACAAAAATCTGCAGAAAATCTAATGTGTTTGGGGCTTAACACTTTCTTATAAGGGCTGCGATGTTGCACAAGAGGTGTCAGACTAATGGTTATAACTCAAATTATCCGTGGAGCAGGTTTTCCTATATTCTTTTATCTAGTTAATTTTCTCAGGTGCAGCAGGGGGGCTTGTGTTGCTGCAAGCGAAAAAAAAAAATCACCAATTTCTACAACCATTTGCATGCCACTGCTTTTTTTTTTTGCATATTTTGTTTTGTTATCTTTAAGGCACTAGAAAGTCAAAATCAAATTAAGTGTTTAAATACATATAAAAAACAAAGTAATATTGTGCTTGTGTAAAAAACTAAATGTGAAAAAAGTTGCAAACACAATAGTGGGATATTTACCACCAAAAACTAATAAATGTGTACAACGTGTTGCGCTAAAAAAAGTAATCCGTGAAAATTTTACAAATATAGGAATGTCCAACAGTCATATATAAATAATGATGAAAGGTAAGTGGATCCAACAATCAAGATGGAAGATAGATGGAACTACTTCCCTCCACCACAGAAGCCAGTCATCAACACCCAAATAAGATGTCCTCTTACCTGAACGCAAGGACCCGCTGAGACCAGGTAGGTCATACAACAGGCTTTTGGAGACTTTCCTCCTGTAACAATGCTCCAGCCGAATTTCAGCACGGGAACAATGCCTCAGCAAGACCCCAGGATGGATACCACCAACTTCCACAAGTGTAATACATATAGATAAAAAGAAAGACACTAGATCATGCGCATGTCTCCATTAAACAATCCCAGGCAAGAAAGATGGCGTGCGCCTTCACTTCTGGGTGATCCCGTGGCTGCTGAAATTTGGCTGGAGAAATTGTTACAGGGGGAAAGACCTCAAAAGCCTGTTTGACCTATCTGGTCCCAGGGTGTCCTTGAGTTCCGGTAAGAGGACAGCTTATTTGGATATTGGTGACTGGAGAAGGGCAACAAAATTAATAAGGGGACTGGAGGACCATAGTTACGTGAAACGACTACAAGCACTAAACGTATTCTCCCTAGAGAGGAGACACTTGAGAGGAGATATGATAGCGCTATACAAATACCTCAATGGTGATTCCAGTATAGGGAGTAAACTATTCAGTCTGAGGAAGTGTAAGAGGACTTGGGGCCACACAATGAGACTGGAGGAGAAGCGGTTTAACCTTAAAGTGGTTGTAAAGGCAGAAGGTTTTCTATCTTAACCGCTTCCCAACCGCCTCACGCAGATATACTGCGGCAGAAGGGCACATACAGGCACATACAGGCAGAATCACGTACCTGTGCGTTGCCCTCTAAGAGGCAGCTCTGTGAGCATGATCGCAGGTCCGGCAAACTCGATGTCCGCGGGGATACCCGCGATCGTCTCACTGAGAGGAAGAATGGGGTAATGCTAATGTAAACAAGTATTTCCCCTAGTGACACTGTCACTGATCACAGCTCCCTGTAATCAGGAGCGGTGATCAGTGTCATGTCACACACAGCCCCTCCCCCCCACAGTTAGAATCACTCCTTAGGACACACTTAACCCCTACAGCGCCACCTAGTGGTTAACCCCTTCACTGCCAGTCACATTTACACAGTAATTAATGCATTTTTAATTGCACTGATCGCTGTATGTGAATAATCACAAAAATCGCGTCAAAAGTGTCCGATCTGTCCACCATAGTGTCGCAGTCATGATAAAAATCTCTGATCACCGCTATTACTAGTAAAAAAAAAAAAATATTAATAAAAATGCCATAAAACTATCCCCTATTTTGTAAATGCTATAACTTTTGCGCAAACCAATCAATAAACGCTTATTGCGATTTTTTTTACCAAAAATATGTAGAAGAATACAT
Source organism: Aquarana catesbeiana (assembly GCF_042186555.1). Taxonomy (NCBI): domain Eukaryota; kingdom Metazoa; phylum Chordata; class Amphibia; order Anura; family Ranidae; genus Aquarana; species Aquarana catesbeiana. Next base: position 865,163,569 of record NC_133324.1, read on the forward strand.
ATCGGCCTAAACTAAGGAAAAAAATGTTTTTTTTATATATTTTTTGGTGATATTTATTATAGTAAAAAATAATGCGTTTTTTTCAAAATTATCGCTATTTTTTGTGTATAGCGCAAAAAATAAAAGCCGCAGAGGTGATCAAATACCACCAAAAGAAAGCTCTATTTGTGGGAAAAAAAGGATGTCAATTTTGTTTGGGAGTCACGTCGCCCGACCGCGCAATTGTCAGTTAAAGTGACGCAGTGCCAAATTGCAAAAAGTGCTCTGGTCTTTGGCCAGCCAAATGGTCCGGGGCTTAAGTGGTTAAAACGGAGGTCCACCCTAAAATAAAAAATGACATTAATATTCTCAAAGAAATATATAAAAAAACATTTGAAACAAAAAAAAATGTTTTTACTTACAAGAAACCCCTGTTGCTAGGCAGTCTTCCTAATTGGTCTCTTCCTATTCCGTGGTGCTGTTCCTTCACTTCCTCCTCTTCGGCGAGCTGCCCTGTTGTCTTCTGGGATGTGTGTGTCCCACAAATCAACAGGGCTATTCACAAAGCGCTGCGCGACTCGCTCATGCGCAGGAGGAAACGGGCAGTGAAGCTGCAAGGCTCCACTGCCTGTTTCCCTTCGTTAAGATGGCGGCACCGGCACCTGATCCGATGGAACGACCGGCCTTGGGAGGGCGACATCTTGGGCTCCCTGGACAGGTAAGTGTCCTTATTAAAAGTCAGCAGCTACAGTGTTTGTAGCTGCTGATTTAAAAAAAAAAATTGCGGCTGGAACACAGGTTTAATGCATTTTATGCATTAAGATAGATAACCTTCTGTGTGCAGCAGCTCCCCGCCCCCCCCCCCCCCCCCACAGCCCCTCCAATACTTACCTGAGCCCCATCTATAACTAGCGATGTTGCAGGAGTATTCCGGCCGTCCGAGACTCCCCTCTTCATTGGCTGAGACAGCAGCACAGCACCATTGGCTCCCGCTGATGTCAATCAAAGTCAGTCAGCCAATTAGGAGAGAAAGGGGACCGAGCCAGGCCACGGCTCCATGTCTGAATGGACACACAGAGTTGTTGTTTGGCTCAGGTGCCCCTATAGCAAGCTGCTAGCTGTGGGGGCACTCAACAGGAGGGAGGGGCCAGGAGAACTGAAGAGGGACCAGAGAAGAGGAGGATCTGGGCTGCTCTGTGCAAATCCACTGCACACAGCAGGTAAGTATAACATGTTTGTTTTTGTTTTTAAAACAAGACTTTAGTGTCACTTTAAGCTGCGTAGGGGATTTTTCACTGTCAGGGTGATAAGGATGTGGAACTCTCTTCCACAATTGGTGATGTCAGCCGACAGTATTGATAGTTTTAAAAGACTCTTGGACATGCATCTTAGAGAACACAATATACAGGAACATGGAAAATAATTATCGACATGAACACGCATACACCTACACAGGTTGAACTGGATAGACTAGTGTCTTTATTCAACCTTACCAAATATGAAACTATGAAACATATAGAGGACACTGCTTGCTTGCTTAGAGCTTTTGTTTCATCCATATATGTCTCTTACAAGACAGTAAGGCTGGGTTCACACTGAAAATGGATGCGGCTCACAGCAGGGGTCCGATGCGTCCCTGTTCTCTGTTTCAGGGATCATTTAGGCCCAAATTTTTGCCTAAATTCGGACCTGAAACAGAATCAAAGAGGCACAGGACTCCTGTGCAATCGCTCCGCAGCCACTCTGGAGATGTGAGAACCGGCTCCATTGAGAGCAGGTCATGTCTCCTGTCATGTGAATTGAATATGGGGAAACCTGCATCCAATTCACATAAGTGTGAACCCAGCCTAAATGTATAGTCTAATCTAATTTTTTGTCGGGTTTTACTCAAAGGGGTGTTTCTCCAAAAGTGGAGAGGTACAAAAGTTTGTATTACAAATATGTAAATGTAACTGTAGCGCCAAGTACTACATAACCCACAGAGTATTAGTAAAATTTATTGTGGTTGTGTATGAACTTTGACTCCCCCATATTTTTGTGCCTGCCCTGGATGCATGGAAGCTGAAGCCAATATAAACCAATTTTTTTAAAAATCAACGCCATTCCTTTTTTTTGTTTTTGTTTTAATCATGCATATTGTAAATTTAAATGTTTTATTTTATTCTTTTATTTCTGTCTGTTTTCTTTTCTTTTCTTTTTTTTCACTGAAAAAAAAAAAAAAAAACGGGGAGGGTGTTTTTTTGCCAAAAGTACATATAAGTTGAACGAAGCATCAGTAATCTTCAAGAGCCATTATAAGCCCACCCTTAAAAAACACTTTAAAGTGATATTAAAGGCTTTCATCTCAGATCCTTCGCTGGTGCTCTTTGCCCCTCCCTCCTGCCTCCAGAGCAAGCAGCTTGGGGGCACCCAAGCAGGCTCGTTCTTGAGCTGCTGCTCTACGTGTCCATTCACACACAGAGCCACAGCTCGACCCTGCCCTCTCTCTCTCCTCATTGGCTCACTGGTTGTGATTGACAGCAGTGGGAGCCAATGAGGAGGGAGAGTCCCCAGAGAGATGAGGCTCTCTTGCACATTACTAGATCAAAATGGGGCTCAGGTAAGTATTGGGGGGGGGGGGGGCGGGGGGGCTGGGGGACTGCTGCATACAGAAGGTTTTTTTAACTTCATGCATAGAATGCATGACAGTAAAAAACTTAGAGCCTTTACCCAGATAGCAAGGATAACTTGCCACAACTGTGTTGTAGTGTTGAATTGTAAGTCTGTTAACTTGCTGCACATTTTCACTGGCAAGCTGCACACTTGCAGAGCATTTGAAGCACAAGTTCTAGTTGACACTTTTCCAATTTGTAGCAAATATGCAGTGCAAGTCTCTAGAATGAGTAAAGTTGTAGTGGTGAGTCTACAGCAAGAGCTCTGCAAGTCTACAGCATGAAAAATCAACCACAGTGACCCCTGTGGTTGGATGACTATTGCACAACATAACTGAACCAGAACTTGCAGAATGTTTGCAAAGAAAGGTGATCTGGAGTCATGCAATGCGGACTTGCTGCTATCGTGCAACAAACTTTGAAGCCTGGCAAGTTTAACAATAGCTTAGCAAGTTATTTTCAAACTTGCAGCACAATTAATTGCTTTTTGGGTTATAACCACTTTAATTTCACCTCTCCCAGTGACTCCAATGCATTACACAAAAATGGCGAAACTTCTCCAAAATCTACAGATTTTTGCCAAAATTTCAGGGAAATGTGAAAACTCACATTTTCTTATCCCTTTTCAGAAAAAAAAATTAATAAATGCACTCTGGGCTGCAACAACTTTCCTATTTATTGAAGAGTATGGGTCACCCCTGTTTTGTGCTGAAAATTGCTTTTTATAAAAAGTTTTTCAGAGCCAAATATTTCAGATATGACCCCCCCCCCCCCCTTCCTACTGTCTGATAAATAAGAAAAGTTTTTCTGCAGCCCAAAATGCAGTGATTTATTTCCTTTGCTGTAGTGCAGTGAACCAGACCAGCACCAGGGGGTTTTACTGGGAGGGGGGCTGTAAAGAGCCACTCTAAGGATTGTATACATATCCTTTTATGGTCCTTTATAACATTGTTTACCTGTAAGAGCACCTCAAGTCAGTTAGTAAAATGTGTGCCTGCACCCCATCAACTTCTCTTTCTGTCTTTCGCTTTATATTCATGCAAGCTTTACTTTCCATGCACTATAGCACAAAGCAAGCCTTTATTTTATTGACAATTTTATGTTTGCGGAGTGTTTTGCTGTGATAGCTGACTGCATTATACTATCGCAAACTGCCAAGATGTGAACGCAGCCTTTCTGTATCCTGTATAACAACAGCAGTTTACTGATTGATAGAGCTATTTGCTTGAAGCTGCTTTATAAAACATCACTTACTTATTATGTTCTTAGAGTTCTAGGAAATGGGCAACAGGACTGAACTTCAGATTAATTTACTTGTGCACATAGAAAGCAGCGGAAAGCCATTTGTTCGCGTCCAGCGAATTTCATCCCTACACCACTCATGATCTGTGCTTCCTTTTTTTGTGTCAGTCACTCATTAGTTCCTCAAATAACAAGGAACACACTCAGTCAGTTGGCATTTTCCAGTGTTTTAATTGCCTGCTGTGATATAATTATTGTGACATTTTGGAATCTTTTTAACATCCTGAATTAAATATTCTGACATCCCACAGAGCAGTTCACGAAAACAGTGAAACTGTAGTCAAGTAATTAGCTGTCTACAGCTGTCCTTGTGTGTTAAAATTAGTTTGCAAAAAAAGCAGAGTTTAAATTCTAATTGTTATACAAATAAGTGACAGGCCAGCTACTTACCTTACTGACTGTCAAATATTTGCAATGAGCCTTACTTTCCAAGCTGACTGAGAGAACAACTGTCTATAATGTCCCACAGCAGTATGGTGACAGTGTGGTTAGATTTCGTTATAGATTAGGAGCTAATCAAAACATGTTATAGATTTTAATTACTCTAAATTTTAATTAATCTAAATATAACTTATAGAGTCCCTGTTGCCGAGCCATTGATTTCAACAACAAACTTCCCATAAGACTATGGGGTTGTTTTACTAAAACTGGAGAATGCAAAATCAAACCTAGTGCAGCTCTGCATAGAAACCAATCAGCTTCCAGAGTTTGTTGTCAAAGCTTATTTGAACAAGCCGAGGTTAGAAGCTGAATGGCTACCACGCACAACTGCACCAGATTTTGCATTCGCCTGTTTTAGTAAATACACCCCCATTTGTAAATTTAACATAACTTATGAATGTTATTTACCTTTAAAAGCTTCCATGTTGTAGGCATCTATAAGCACTGAGACCACTGCTAGGCTCCACCATCTTGGATGTGATGTCAGCAGCTCCAAAAGACTCAGAGCTGTCGCAGTTTATAGTCTATTGCAGCCTTTCTCAACCTTTTTAACATAAAGGAACACTTGAAACAACTTTTTGGCTCCAGGGAACTGACAATTATTATATTTACAGATCACAGTACATTAGTGTGATGGTTAGTGTAAAGAATACTCTATGCTTTTGTACAGACAGCTAAAAAGATCATTGGTGTCAATGGTTACCCATCTGAGAGGCAGTAATCGCTTAGGCTGCTTTCACACTGAGGAGTTTCCAAACACTTTTGGTGCAGTTTGAGTCACATGTCTTTTAAAAAACACACCGCAAATGATGCAAAAGCGCAGCAAAAATGCTCCATTGACGCATAGGCGTTTTACAGACAGTTTTGATGCAAACCAGTGTGAAAGTGCCCTTATTGCTAGAGGAACCCCTAGCAACCTCTGGAGGAACCTTAGGTTTCCACGGAACCCTGGTTGAGAAACTCTGGTCCATATTCTTCTCCTTTTCTCATCTTTTATTAGCTACATAAAAGGTTTTGTAGAGAAGTGAGGGGAGAGGCAGAGACTGGACAAGGAGAGGGCTATGACATGCAAAAAGAGAGGAGGCTGTGCTAGGGAATTGACTCTCCTAGAGTAGTCAAATTTTCCAGCAACTTCTGAGGCACATTTCAAGTGAATAAAAAAACATTAATGGAAAGAAAAAACAGTACAAGCAAACATTTTAAATACTTGATCTTTCAGTTTTTTTTTACCTGCAATTTTTATGTTGGTGACAGGGTCTCTTTAAACAAGTCATTTGTAACAGTGGTGTATCCCCTGTGGCCTGAACATGTAAACTTTGACATCACAGCATACGCATTGAAATGGGACTCTGCAATCAGACCAGACTGGGAGAGAAACAAGTTGCTTCTCTGCGTAAACATAGAAGTTTCTTATAGGGCAGTATCTGAAACTGAGCAATATTTGCAATAGATTTCTGTTTCTAAAGGACAGGACATTGACATGTCTGCCTTTCTAACAGAGGAGTTTCACCACCCCAGGGTTCTCCTAATGAAAGCTTCTCCAATGTGGCTACAATGTAACAGTTGTTTCTTTTACATAGCATTGTTGCCGTAACATGGTAGTGTCTTTCAGGTGGCAGTCTCCCACAGATGACAATTTCTTTCAGAAGGCAGGTTCCCTTGAATGGACATTTTTCCAGCATTGCAGTATCTTTCACATGGTGATATGTGCAAACATAGCATTAATTAAAGGATAACGGAAGAGGTAGGTTTTTATTGCTGTCTCCGTTAGGGAGATTATTGGTCTACTTTTGTCCTGTGACCGTTATCACTGAGAGAAATAAAATCCCAAATTTTGAATGGTCACCAAAACAGGAATAAAGAGAAAACCTTCCAATGGGGATGCTAGTTCTGGACCCTTGTGACTCTCAGGGATTTCCCTCTCTTTGGAGGATATCCTCTCGCTTCCTGTTGTAGCTATGGGACAGGAAGTGAAGGAAAACCCCAAATATAACCCTCCCTTACTCTATCCCCAAAAAAAGTTTTGCTTCAATTCTATTGTCAATTCTGGCTTTCCTGGTACCACACTCTACACTGATATGTGTACTTATTAAAGTGTTTGTAAAGGATTTATTTATCTATACTTAAAATAAAATAGCACAGTCCAGCCCCATTCCTCCTCTTCTTGGGTTCCCCGTCAGCACTCCTGGCTCCTCCTCTCTTGCTGTGCCTCCAATAGGAAGCCAAATCCCATGGAGGCACTTGTGCAGGCTCTCTCCCGAGCCCCGCTGCTGAGTCCATAGACACAGACAGCGGGATTTGGCCCTGCCCCCTCTCTCTCATCACTGGAGTTGATTGACAGGAGCAGAAGCCAATGGCTCTCCCTGCTATAAATCTGCCGAGGAAAGTGGGACAAGCTTGGAGAGCCGTAGCTCTCATGCACAGTACTGGATCACAATGGGGCTCAGGTAAGTATAAGGGGGGTGAGCGGGGAGTCTGTGTCACAGAAGGTTTTTTACCTTAATGCATAGAATGCATTAAGGTAAAAAACATTGAGGCTTTAAAACCTCTTTAATTCATTATTATAGCTTATTCAGTATTTGGTAATTAGGGTGGGTAAATTGGGATTACCATTACCTGCGCAGGTGGTTAATCTATGATATTTGGTCTAATAGCTGCTCGTTATAGGCAATTAGCCCATAAATGTGCAAAAAAAAATATATCAATTAAACTACGCTCTCTGTAGAATTTGTATTAAACACTGCGAACCATATCATCAGTGTTTGCAAGGAAAATCAAAACACTTATGTAGCGCCCTCTACCTTTAGGTAGGTGCTTTATGGGTTTTTTTTGCTAGAGTAGGATATAGAGACAGGTAAATTTGTCCAGGCCTGTGTTCTTTGCTAGGCCTGGATGGTAAGGGTGTGGCCGCCTACATTTGAGCTCAGGAAAACCTCTGCTTGATGGTGGATTTTGCTGAAGAGAGAGAATGGGCTGAGACCTGAGTGGCAGGAAACCCATGTGAGAGGATTGACCAATGGTTAATTTCTTTGGTCAAGGGGAGGTCTCACATAAAAGGGGAGGTCACATGCTCTGGGAGGAGTTTGCAAGTTCAGTTTGGGATTCAGAGTCCACAAGTTAGACCCAGCGACCAGGGAGTTCAGAAATCCCGGAGCCTTGGTGCCGGAAGAGGATCCAGGGGGGGCCGAGAGCCTAGGCCCTGGATAAGTAGTCAGCATGTAGTTGACAAGGAACCACCGGACGCTCCCATGCGGGGAGGTGTCGGTCAAGAAAAGGAGGAAGTAGGAGCAAAGCGGCAGATGAAAACCTGGGTGATCGACTTTCTGTGAGTAGAACATGGACTGTTGATTGGGAGAGAGAGCAAAGGGAGTGCAAACCCAGAGCAGCCGAGAGAGTAACTTATATTGCAAATTCAAGGACCACAATTTCTAATACGTTCAAGGACCTAAAGGATGTTGGTATGCGGGTCATAAGGAAAGTGGTGTAGGTGTTGACCTTAAAGAACCAATACCCTAAAGGAAGCATATTGAGTTAAGCGGAGGAGCTATTCAGAGTAGTAAATCCTCAGACAGATATCTTAAAGAAGAAGCAATAAGCTGCAGTGGGAAATCATTACAGGAGACATTATTCAGTGATGTTCACCTGCGGGATTCAGGGAGTGCTGCATTACACAAAAGGAAAGGAACCAGGAAAGTATTAAAACAATTGCCCGGCAACAATACGGGGCCACATGGGACATTTCATATACTTCATTGGAGATCCCATGGATTTAATTTCATATAAAGAAACTTAAAGTGTAACTTTGACTGGTGTTATGTGGGTACATGGGAGACTGGAAGCGGAGCGATTGGCAAAGGTAAAGAACTAAAACTCAGCAGCTCCAAAGGGAGTAGTGTGCTACACTTATATCAGTGAATAACAATATATATTGAATAATAAGTCATCCAATGAAAAGATTAAATAAAGTGCAAGTGCATATAAATTGTCAATAAAATTTAAGTGTCCAACATAAATCATTAAAGTGCAATATCCAAGTTGTGCAAATGTCCAAAGAAGGAGTGAATCTTCCAAAGGCTGGTATCAACAATTAAGGGTGACTGTGAATCTTTCTCCACCAACACCTGTCACACATCCTACGCACCAGACCAACATGACACCCATTACAGGAAGTCATATGCTCTGGAAGGAATTATTCCAACAATTCAACCAAGGGGGATCCTACCGGACTCTAATCATGCCATTAGATTTCCAGACATCCGTGGAGTAATGAAAGAAAAAGAACAGGCTCCCATGGTGAAGTTCGTCACGATTTTATTAAAAAAAGGTTTAAAAATTCCATTGCATAAGCAATGTAAAAGCAAGCATACAATGCAGGAAGCTGGGATGCCATTTGCGCTCCACCTGCATTCCACTAGGGCGGAAGTTACGTATCATGTTCAACCATATCCAACGCGTTTCGTCAGCGCACTTTGACGTCATCAGGGGTCACCAGTATATATTTAACCACATCCTCATTTCATGGCTCAGCAATGAAGCTGCCACCTCATTGATGGCAGAGATCTTGGACATCATGCAAATGTCACAATCCAGAAAAGGCCTGGCCAATAGCCTTATATTGAAAAAATGTCATGATGTCCTTATCTCCCACCTGAATTCCTGTGTAGCCACACTTTGCAGGGCCAACCAATTTTCCACAAACTTGTATTACTGTGTTTCTCAAATGAGGAAAAAATCTAATATACGCCAAAAAATATCACCCAATTTCTCTCTTTAATTTAAATATTCAATAATTCACATTCATTCCTTTTTCCATAATACAGTATATAGGTTACAAACCTCTTGTAATGTTATGTATTGAGTAATGCTTTCCAGCAGTGTGTGAAACAAAAAATAGCTTAGGTACTTATTGTTGTCTATGTCCATACCGGAAAGGATTCATCCTCTCCATGTATCCTGGAGACCATTGTCTCCAGTAAAAAAAAAAAAAAAAAAGTGATAGGAAATCCAACATTTTTGAGTTGTGACTGAAGCAGGAAGTGAAGGGAAACTTCCAAAGGAGGAACCTGTTTTGGTGACAGTTGTCTCAGAGGGGATATCCCCTGACTTCGCCGAGATCTCCTCTTAAACTAGCCATAATGGGTCAAATTTGAGGCAATTCCTGCTAAATCACCAAAATCCAAGCTGTGGAAAATTGTCTGTCGAACAGTGACTGCATCCAGTCCTGCTGACTGCTGAATACAATAGCCAGCAGGATAGAGATCCCTTCATCTATACTGTTTTAGCGTGGATGGAAGAATCTATTACATGTTTCTTGTTCATTCTGCAGGCTAAAGAAGAGAAATCTATACATGTAGGGCTAGCCTTTACTGTATGTCCCACTTTGTCTCTGGGACAGGAAGTAAAATCTCCCCTTCAGAATATAGGCAGGGAAAAAAAAATGGGGTCTTAACCATTCCCTACTCTATCCAAAAAAAAAAGTTTGGGCTTTTTATACACTTTAACCAATCACAAGTAATAAACAGGCATAACTGAATGATGTACATTGCATGAGCGGTGCATAAAAAGGTATCCTTTATAAGTGTGCTCTTTCCTTGCTTAAGTTGTTGAGCTATTATAGACTTCACCGCCATTCTCCTTCAGTCCAGAAAATGGTGAAATGTTACAGGATGTTTTCTTCTGAAGCATTAACTGTTTCACATCCATGGAGCCCCAGCTGATTTAAAGTGTTTGTAATCCCCTGCATATACCCAATGAAGTGACCAGCATTAGGTGATACACAGTGATTAAACAAATCCTCCTGCAAAAGTTGTAGCTGTTTATCTGTAGATCATTCTGAAAACACAAAGAGGAAAGGATTTCTTCTTTGATCTAGGAACAGGGGTAGGAATCTGAAGTCTTCACAGAGCCAACAGCTCTGAGCCCTGATTGGAGGGAAGGGACACACCCCCTTTGCACAGTACAGAGAACAAGCACAGCTGTGAATATGAGTTACAGGCTGAATGCTGCAGCTCGCTCCCCCTTCACTTTTTTAATTCTCAGTGTCAGGAGCTGTTAGAAATAACTCATGCTGATAAACAGAAGAACAAGGCAGCTGAGAGACATGTACACAGTATAGAAGGATGTAGTTTTTTTCAAATTTCATGTCTGAGGTTTATAATCACCTTAACCACTTACTGACCGCCCGCTCCAGTTTTACGTCGGCTGTTTGAAGAAGGATATTGTTGTTATGGCAGCAGCTAGCTGCCATAACCCCGGTATCCTCTTCTTCAGCGGGTGGTCTGCTACAAGATAAAAGTGGTCTCTGTGGCGGATTTGCCACGAGATCACTTTTATCGGTGGCGGGAGAGGAGCTCCCTCCTGCCGCAATCCGTTGCCCTCCACCGCTTATTGGAGCCGTCGGCAGCGGCGGAGGCGATCGCGTCCTGTCTCCTGTTCTGTCTCCTGTTCGGTATGGAGACGAGTGAGGGGAAGATGGCCCCCACCCATGTCCATAACAATGCAGGGTGGAAGCAACGTCAAAACGTCACTTCTGCCCACAGCTCTTAAAGGGCCATTTTTTTTAAATTATTTTTTTAAATGACAATTTTTTTTTTTTTTATGTGAAAATATGAGATCTGAGATCTTTTTGACCCCAGATCTCATATTTAAGAGGTCCTGTTATGCTTTTTTTCTATTACAAGGGATGTTTACATTCCTTGTAATCGGAATAAAAGTGACTTTTTTTTTAAATAGTGTAAAAATAACAAATAAAAGGTTAAATAATTAAGAAAAATTTTTTTTTTTAAACACGCCCCGTCAACAAGCTCACGTGCAGAAGCGAACGCATATGTGAGTAGCGCCTGCATATGAAAACAGTGTTCAAACCACACATGTGAGGTATCCCCGCGATCGGTAGAGCGAGACCAATAATTCTAGCCCTAGTCCTCCTCTGTAACTCAAAACATGCAACCTCTAGAATTTTTTACATGTCGCCGTGGAGATTTTTAAGGGTAAATATTTGTCACCATTCCACGAGCGGGCGCAATTTTGAAGTGTGACATGTTGAGTATCAATTTACTTGGCGTAACATTATCTTTCACAATATAAAAAAAATTGGGCTAACTTTACTGTTGTCTTATTATGTTAATTCCAAAAAGTGTTTTTTTTTCCCAAAAAAAGTGCGCTTGTAAGACCGCTGAGCAAATACGGTATGACAGAAAGTACTGCAATGACCGCCACTTTATTCTCTGTAAATGTATAATGGTTTGTTTAATAAGTAATTTTCTAGCAAAAAAAAGCTGTTTTTAACTTGTAAACAACAAATCTCAGAAAGAGGCTCGTCCTTAAAGTGGATGTAAACCCAATGTCATCCTTTCTAAACTACTGCCATAGGGGTTATCTATAAGGATATACATGCCTCCTGCTTGTATCTTTACCTGTCAAATGTCTCCCCTCTGTCTGTTATGAGAACTGAAAAACTGCAGATTCTGTGGGTTGGTCTGTTGTCTGGAGCTCGGTGGGTGGAGTCGTGATGTCAGTAGACTCCCCGCCCACCTCTTCACTCCCCTTGTCAATATGCATTTCTCCTGTGTATTTCTTACACTGAACTTCTGCTATGATCTCTAACATCCAGTGAAAAGACAGGAAAGTAACCACATGACTTCAGCATGCCAAATCATGCTGAGGTGTGGAACAGCCAATCCTTGCAGAGCTGCTGAAGAAAGGAGTGGGGGTGGGAATCAAAAAATAATGCATGTCTCTTAGGCTAGTGCACAAGATATGTAAATCACCTGTCACTCACAGCAAGGGGGAGGATTTGACAAAGTTTATCTCTGTTTGTCAAGTTTTACCTCACTGAACAATAAAAGAGGATTGCTCAGAGCTGGATTAACTCTTTGTGGCAAGACTGGGCTCAAATTATAGAAAATCTTATACTCTACATTATGACATAAAAAAAAAATTTGGGTTTCCATCCACTTTAAGTGGTTAACAACAGTTGCAGGTGATTTAAAAAGCAACTTTGGTTTAAAAATGTGTCCATACTACTGTACATTCCTGTTTAGAAGCTAAAATGGCAGCTGCAATACCTTGTATCAATGAAACCATGTGGCTTTATATGTCATTAACATATACAGTAAAGTGTAATTTGGCCTCCTTGTTATGGATCGATCTCTATAGCCACAATATCTTACATTTTGTACAGATACCTCCCTATTCAAGTTAAACTTTCTAATATTGCTAAATTATAGCCAGTCATTGTTTCATTAATCTGGATCCACAAGACATCCAGAATCACCAAAAACATACTTATCATCACTATGTGGCATAGTCAGCTTTTTTGTATATGCAAACTAATCCTCCTGTGGGATTCCAAATGTAGGGATTTTGTCTTATGCTGGAGTGTCCCTAACATTTTTGTGTTTGCCTTAGAAGCTAGGCTATAGCTAGTCGGAGCTTTGTTTACTTTTGTGTGCTCTGTAGGTTTTTCCCTAAGCTTATGGTATAGATTGCTTTTGTCTGCTGCTGTTGAGAAGGTTCCTATAGTCAAATTGGGAATAACGGCTATGAATATTTATCCTCTCCAGCCAATTACTACGGAGCAGGGACTTGCAGTCAGGGGAGGCAGGTGAGGCAGAGCCATGAACATAAGAAAGAAAAAATTAAAGTTTGGAGGTTGGTAGCTCAGCAAACTGAGGGGTAGTCCTAAGTCCTACCCCACCACTAGGGATGAGCTTCGAGTTCGAGTCGAACCCATGTTATGTGAATGTTATGGGCCATTTGCACCAAATTTGATTGGCGCGTGACGGCCCATAATTCACTGCGGCATCGCAGTGCATTGCTGGCTGATGACTGGCCAAGCATGCACTATGACCCCCAATTACAGCACCGTCTGTACAGAGAGCCATAATTGGCCAAAGCCAGGGTTTTTCATGAATATAAAAAAAACACTAAAATAACCCGATTTTTTGTATAATGTGAAAGATGATGTTACGCCAAGTAAATAGATACCTAAGATGTCACTCTTTAAAATTGCGCACACTCGTGGAATGGCGCCAAACTTCAGTAATTAAAAATCTCCATAGGCGACACTTTAAAATTTTTTACAGATTACATGTTTAGAGTTACAGAGGAGGTCTAGTGCTAGAATTATTGCTCTTGCTCTAACGATCATGGCGTATGTAACCTGTGTGTATCTGGCTCTGATACTAGCCAGTACCTCACCAGCCACTGACCTCACTGCACGTCCCTGCTAAGGAGTGCATTAAGTAGTGTGAGCTAAAGGAAGATGGTAAATGTCTGGAGTAACATTCCATAGTGTTTTTTCATCTGGGCACTGCCCCAATGGAGCCATTGTAAAAGCTCTGTGGATTACAGTTCTGCTGTCCTGCTGGAGGAGTTTTCCAGGGGCAACTGTGCATTAAATGCCTGTCTTTAGGGGGTTCCTTCAGTGAAATTAACTTTGCTACCTGTGTAGACTAGATTTGCTGCTATCTTTTTGGGTACACCTAACCCTCTTTCCCAGTAACCAAATAAAAAAAAAAAGTAAAGTTACTTATGCCCAACCTATTTACACTGCCATACACTAAGGATTATGCCCTAGGATAGATAGATGCACCAAGGAGAGTAAGTACTGGGGCATTCAGATATTTTAGCCTGCTGTACCACTTTGGGGGTCCTTCACACCTCCCTAAATTATTAGGTTTGCAAACGCAGTCAACGTCCTCAGATTTAAAAGCATCCTGCCTGTAAGGGTAGGGTGATGGGGTGGCCAAGTCCTCCATGTCTCCCTCCTCTTTGGCAAGGGTCACATGAGAGGCCCACACTGGGGTAGGTTCTTCTGGGCTATGCTAGATGCTTTGGTTAGAATCACTGCCTTACACAGGGGGTACCTTTGCTGGAATAACCAACTGATCTCTAATAAACTCTCTCAATGTTTTTGTACATCACCACATTCGCTTGTGCAATTAGGAGGGACACGCAGAGCCCTTGCCCTCTCCACCCGTCCAGCGTATCGCAACTACCTCACTCCCCGTAACAATATGGGGTCCCCGGCATGCGCCTACTGTGGACTCCATGTATGCACTTCACTTACTATAACTCTTGTTCTTCCATACCTGTGTACAGGATGATGGTGGTGCAGATCTGCTTCCGTTGCTATGGGAGATGGACTGCAGCTGAAAGAGTGCCAACAACATCTCCCTCGCTGCAAGAGGCTATCTCACCCGCCACATGTACACGCTTATGACAGGCTACTAGAGGGACCTTCATTACCCTTGGTAACCACTGTATCTTCACACTGTATTAATTCTTGTAACATTATTTGCATACCCCAATGTGATTAGTGACCAGAGCTGTAAACTATATGTGCCAGTTATTTGCATCACACCCCTTGAGTAACTTCAGACAAGGCAAAGTCAAAGTTTTAAAAGCTTTACTGAAGAATAAGTTAACACGATAGTTCCACATAAAGTACAGTCATTTCCTAACATCTCTAGTCCCTAACTTAGGCATGTGGCTGCCCCAGCATCAGTGGCGGCTGGTGCTCAAAATTTTTTGGGGGGCGCAAACAAACTGAAAAATTCTGAAAAAAAAACCCCATCAATTGCAGCCTCACTGTGCCCATCAAACGCAGCCACTGTGCCACCAAACGCAGCCACTGTTCCCATCAAACACAGCCACTGTGCCCATCAAACGCAGCCACTGTGCCCATCAAATGCCACCACTGTGCCCATCAAACGTAGCCACTGTGCCCATCAAATGCTGCCACTGTTCCATGAAAGGCTGCCACTGTGCCCATCAAACGCTACCACTGTGCCATCAAACGCTGCCACTATGCCATTAAGTGCTCCCACTGAGCCCATCAAATGCTCCCACTGTGCCCATCAAATTCTCCCACTGTGCCCATCGGATGCAGCCACTGTGCCCATCGAATTCTGCCACTGTGCCAACCCACCGTCTGCCCGGCACTTACCCTGTTGCGGTGGGGCAGTGAGTGACGGCGGCGGATGGCGAGCGGTGTCCTCCATGTCTTCTCCCACCCTCTCCTATGATTGGACGCCTGACAGCGCCTGTCATTTCAGCCAATCAGGTGACGGGTAACAGACCCGAGCACCTGATTGGAGGAGAGGCGGTTCAGTGTTAGGAAAGCTAATATTCATCCACTTTTCTAACACACCTGGGTGAACCGTGAGCTGTTTACCTTTTTTGACACCTATGGCTCTAATCAGGTGCTTCAAAAACACCCCCCCCGCCGCTGTAATTCAGGCACCCGAAAAAGGGCTGGGCGCCTGAATAGGGGGTGGCAGTGGCGACCATGGATAGATTCATGCAATGCATGAATCTATCTATTGGTGATAGAGGGGTGCCTGGAGAGAGAGGGTGGCGCCCCTGCGCCCTTATTGATGCACCGCCACTGCCCAGCATACCTGCAAAGAGTCCATAGTTTGTGTCTTCAGGATAGTGGGCACATTCCTGAAAATCCAGACCCGGGTAATGGCAGGGAACGGGTCTGATCAAAGCGAACCGTCCGGAAACCAAACCAGCAGAACAGCATGAATCCCCTAGGCCCCTTAGGGTCTGGGCCGTCGTCCCTTTTATAGCACACAGGACTGGAGGGTCAGACCCAGGAAAAGCCTGCCAAGAAAAACCATGCAGTCATAACCTCTTCTCATAGGCGTGCCCACAGGGTGTGCTGGGTGTGCCAGTGGCATATCATCCATGTGTGCAGTGTGTGAGGGGCACACAGGCCCCAAGGAAAAAGGGACTCACACACAGCCCACATTGAGGTAAAAAAAAGTCAACCACATTTTCCTGGGGTCTGGCCCCAAGTGCCGGTACCGGCATTCATTAAACTATTTTATTTTTGAAAATTTTCGGGCTGCAGGCAGCAGTGGGAGGGAAGACCAAAAGTATATTTTATGGGTATTAGAAGGCTTTTGTTTAATTTACCATGCCCCATTATAAACACACTTTGGCCACATCTACAGTGTGCTGTGGCTTTGAGCTTCTGCAATAGGCTGTGCACGCCTATGCCTTCCCCACTCAAATCAGACTTCTACAAAGCTTCTACTTCTTCAGATTGCCTGTCTCCATACCAATCTCTTTCAAAGTAACCACAATCAAATCTATTTACTTGTTCCCATATCTCCAAGGCATATCATCTTATTCCTGGACTGTACTATCATTCACCTATGAGTAGTAGAAAAGCTTAGGGTACATTCCTCCTTACAGCTAAAACAGGTTGGCGTATTTTGGTGTCCAGGAACCCTGATGCTGCATACAGCCAGCCATAGACAGGAATAGGTGTAAGAGGCTGTGCAAAGATATATATATATGCCAGCATGTTAACACTATAAGGAAGAACGTGCATGTGTGCATGAGCTCCTAAAGTTATTTATAGTCAGGGCTTTTTTTCTCAAAGAATGGGTGCTGGTACTCCTCCCTTCTGAGTCACCCCTTGTCTCTGCCCCCTACCCACCTCCGAGCACCGTCCCTTGGCTCCACCCCTTACCCACCTCCCAGTACCACCCCTTTCAGAGAATACAGAACCAAGTATTACCTTGTGGTGCTAAGTAATTTTTATGGGCTTTGTTAATGATAATAAGAAAAACACAATAGACCAGGGATAGGCACCCTTTGAGCACAGTGTGTCGAAAAAATGTTTTCAAAGAAATTGAGCCCAGAATTTTATAACAAAAAAACATCAACTTCACACTCTCAATCACGAAAAGGATTTTTTATAAAGTAAATGCTGTAAACTACTTTAGTAGTGAGAAATTCACATCCTATACTCTCATGCCTCAGATCACTGTCCCCCCTGCAAATCAGTTTCACCACTGTATCCCCCTGCTCATCTGCCCCACCACTATACCCCCCTGCTCATCTGCCCCACCACTGTACCCCCCTGCTCATCTCCCCCACCACTGTAACCCCCTGCACATCTGCCCCACCACTGTACTACCCTGCACATCTGCCCCACCACTGTACCCCCCTGCTCATCTGCCCCACCACTCTAACCCTCTGCACATCTGCCCCACCACTGTACATCTGCCCCACCACTGTCCTACCCTGCACATCTGCCCCTCCACTGTACTACCCTGCACATCTGCCCCACCACTGTACCCCTCTGCTCATCTGCCCCACCACTGTACCCCCTGCTCATCTGCTCAACCACTGTACCCCCTGTACATCTGCCCCACCACTGTACCACCTTGCTCATCTGCTCCACCAATGTACCCCCTTTCTCATCTGTCCCACCAATGTACCCCCTTTCTCATCTGTCCCACCACTGTAACCCCCTGCACACCTGCCCCACCTCTGTATTACCCTGCACATCTGCCCCACCTCTGTACTACCCTGCACATCTGCCCCACCTCTGTACTCCCCTGCTCATCTGTCCCACGACTGTAACCCCCTGTACATCTGCCCCACCACTGTACCCCCCTGCTCATCTGTCCCACCACTGTAACCCCCTGTACATCTGCCCCAACCACTGTTCCACCCTGCTCTTCTATCCCACCACTGTAACCCCCGTTCATCTGCCCCACCAATTTTCCCCCTTTCTCATCTGCCCCTCCACTGTACATCAATGCACATCTGCTCCACCACTGAACCATCTTCTCATCTGTCCTAATACTGAACTTATCTGCTCATCTGCCCCACCACTGTAACCCCTTTTCTCATCTGCCCCACAAAACTGTACCTCCTGCACATCTGTCCCACCTCTGTTCCCCCTGTTCTTCTGCCCCACCACTGTAACCCCCTGCTCATATGTTCCACTGATGTACCTCCTTTCTCCTCTGCACCCCTCTGCACAACTCCCCCACCTCTGTACCTCCTGATTCTTTGCCCCACCTCTGTAACCCCATGCTCATCTGTCCCACCAATGTCCCTCCTTTCTCCTCTGCCCCAACACTGAACCCCCCTGCTCATCTGTCCAACAACTGTAACCCCCTGCTCATCTGCCCCATCACTGTCCCCCCCTGCTTTTCTGTCCCACCGCTGAACCCCCTTCTTATCCCTCCCACCACTGTAACTCCTGCACATCTACCCCACCACTGTACCCCCTTGCTCTTCTGTCCCACCACTATAACCCCCCTGCTCATTTGCCCCATCAATGTACCCCTTTTCTCATCTGCCCCACCACTGTACCTTACTGCACATCTGGTCCCCCACTGTATCCCCATGCTCTTCTGTCTTGCTACTGAATCACCTTCTCATCTGTCCTAACACTGAACCCATCTGCTCATCTGCTGCACCACTGTAACCCACTTTCTCATCTGCCCCACCAATGTACCTCCTGCACATCTGTCTCACCTCTTTACCCCTCTGCTCTTCTGCCCCACCTCTGTTCCCCCTGCTCTCCTGCCCCACCACTGTCCCCCCTGCTCTCCTGCCCCACCAACGTAACCCCCTGCTCATGTGCCCCCCAAAACACCTCCTTTCACATCTGACCCACTGCTCTACCCCCCTGCTTTTCTGCCCCAACACTGTACCCCCCTGCTCTTCTGTCCCACTGCTGAACCCCCTTCTCATTTTTTCCACCACTGTACCTCCCTGTACATCTGCCCCACTGCTGTACCCTCCTACTCTTCTGTTCCACCTCTGAACCCCTCCTGCTCATTTTCCCCACCGCTGTACCCTCCTGCTCATCTTCTCCACCGCTGTACACACTCTTCTCATCTATGATATGCAGAGTGGCGAAAGGAAGCAGAGATGATGCACATCTACCTGTCCTGGCACACTCATCCTGCTGATCTACCTCTTGCATCCAGCCCACGTGCTTGTATGTGATGTCACATACAAGCATATGGAATGGGTACGCAATGATGAGCTCAGGTCAGGGCATTTTCTAAAAGCAGTGGGCCTGTGTGCAGGATCATAAGTTGGGCCCCTGTAGCTGAGAAAAAGTGGTCGGGTGTGATTTTCATTGCCCTGAATACTGGCTGTGGCTTAAAGGCACACAGAGTGCACAGGGGTTCAGTAGTAAGTGACGCAAAGGTTCAGGATTAGTAATTCCACAAACTGTCACCTGATTGTGGTTCTCAATCCCAGTGCAATCCCTTCTTTCTGAGATTGGTAGTGGCAACCAAGCGAGTTATCTTCTTCCAGATGGTGGATGGGGCTAGCAGGACTGCGATTGGCTTTAGCAGTGGCCAAGACAGCCCTCCTCCTCCAGAAAACGGGGACCGCCCCCACCTAGCAGAACTGCACCCAATCTCTTCCCCATCACAAAAGCTGACGATTGCAGCTACAGCAAAGTTTCCCATCCTTTACAATGTGTGAGGGCACAGTGCCTTCCCCTCCGTGTAGGTGCGGCATGGGGAATTCTGAAATTGGGATGTATCAGTGTCTCAATGACACTTCCCTGCACTGCTCTGCTGATGGGGAGGGAGTCCAGTGCCGACAAAAGAGGCTTTGAGTGCCGCTTGCGGCACAAAGTGCCGGGGGTTGCCTACCCCTGCAATAGACCCTCTCCAAATACAAAATACCCCCAGCAATAACAGATCCTTCCAGCAACAATAGATCCCCCTAGCAACAATAGATCCCCCCAGCAACAAAATACCACCCAACAACATCAGATCTCCGCCAGCAACAATAAAGCAGATCTCCCAGCAGCCAGCATCAATAGACGCTCAAGCAGCCAGCAACAATAGACCTCTCCCTCAACAGTAGATCCCTACCAGCAAGAATTGACCCCCAAGCCACATAAGATCCTCCAGCAACAATAGACCCCCCACCAGAAACAACAGACTTTCCCAGCAACAATAACCCCCCCCCCCCACCACAACAATTGATTCCTCACAGACAACAGATCCCCCAGCAGCCAGCATTAGCAGACCCTCCAGCACACCCCAGCGTCCCATTCAGTGCTGGAAGTGCTGGAACTGCATTCCCGCTGAAAAAAGCCCTGTTTATAGTCAAAACTTTTTTTCTTAGTTTTAGATAAATGAAGGAGAGTTAAAACCCCTGTCAGTTTATTTTTTTGCTGTCTGGGGAGACTTTTCTTCACTTTCTGTATTGAGACAAATGAGGAAGTGAGAGAAGGAAGGGAACAAAATTCTAATGATATTTTTTAAAAATGTGCAAAAATAACAGATATGTTCAACCAGTCTAATCAAATTTACTGGTAACCTTGTGTCACCTCACCTGGTCTCTCCTATTTTCTTTTAATATAGTTATTTATATGGTTCCTTTATATCACATGCTCCCTGCAATAATTTAAGATATCGGTTGCTGTTTATATTTTTTACCTAAAAATACACCTAACTAAAACAAAACATGTTCTGATTTTGTGAGAAGTTCCTGTTTGGTGAAGATTTGCTGCATTCCACTGATTTCAAGTTTGTTAACACTATTAAATAACTTTTATGCCGCGTACACACGGTCGGACTTTTCGTCTACAAAAGTCCGACAGCCTGTCCGACAGACTTCCGACGTACCTTCGGCGGACTTGCGGCAGACTTTGTTACGAACGGACTTGCGCACACACGACCACACAAAAGTACGACAGCCTAGTACGCGGTGACGTACACCAAGTCCGACGAGACTATAAAACGGAAGTTCAATAGCCCGTACGACACCCTTTGGGCTCCTTCTGCTAATCTCGTGTTTATCTCGTGTTAGTAGAAGTTTGGTGAGAGACGATTCGCGCTTGTGAGACTCGTATTTTTCAGTTCGTTTTAACTGTTGTTCAGTCTGTGCTTGTGAGGTTTGTATCTGCTTTTCAGTGCGTTTGGTCAGTTGGCATTGAGAAATCTTTGTTTTATTGGCCGCTCGTTCCTGATTTTCAGGTCGTTCTTCACAGGCCTTGCTGTTCTTCAGTGCGTTCTGTTTAGTGCGTTCTGACCAGCCGACCGTTTTGAAGCCATGTTACCTGTACGTACTCGTCGTAGAGCTCGTGCATTGTATGTGCTTGGTGCTGTAGTTTATTCTTCAGCCCAAGACCAGTCCATGAACAGGGCGAGGAGGAGTTCATGGACCAAGAATTGGTTGCTTCAGCGTGACCAGTTCTGTCACATGCCTTTGCTCCGTGAGATCCGTGAGAATAATCCTGAGGATTTCAGGAACTTTCTCCGGATGACGGACCCCGTTTTTGACCGTTTGTTGGCTTTGCTGACCCCCTATATCAGCAGGCAGGATACCTGCATGAGGCAAGCCATCACTCCGGAGCAGAGGCTGGTCGCTACCTTGCGGTATTTGGCCACAGGGAGAAGCCTGCAGGACCTTAAGTTCTCGACAGGCATCTCCCCCCAGGCTCTGGGGATCATTATCCCAGAGACCTGTTCTGCCATCATACAGGTCCTGCAGAAGGACTATATTAAGGTAAGATATTTTTCTTTTATTAGCATCACATGTTCTTTTATGTAATCTTTGATAATATAATGTATTTTTTGCTTCAAACACTACTTACCATCATTGCAATATAGTGTGAATGTCCCCTTTTTATCCTCACACATGCTGGATTTTTTTCCTGTTATTTTTTGTCATGCATGTATATTTTCCTTCAATAACCTTCCCAGCATGAAGTGATGGGAACATATCCACCTAGTCTACTCATTTGGAATGTATTTTGTTTGAGTGTATTTAGTTTGCTGCTAATGAGCAATTATCTAGATTTCACAACCCCCCCCCCCCACCTAAACTCACTCCAAATAGTTTGCTGCTAATGAGCAATTATCTAGATTTCCCAACCCCCCCCCCCCCACCTAAACTCACTCCAAATAGTTTGCTGCTAATGAGCAATTATCTAGATTTCACAACCCCCCCCCCCCCACCTAAACTCACTCCAAATAGTTTGCTGCTAATGAGCAATTATCTAGATTTCACAACCCCCCCCCCCCCCCCACCTAAACTCACTCCAAATAGTTTGCTGCTAATGAGCAATTATCTAGATTTCACAACCCCCCCACCCCCACCTAAACTCACTCCAAATAGTTGGCTGCTAATGAGCAATTATCTAGATTTCACAACCCCCCCACCCCCACCTAAACTCACTCCAAATAGTTGGCTGCTAATGAGCAATTATCTAGATTTCCCAACCCCCCCCCACCTAAACTCACTCCAAATAGTTTGCTGCTAATGAGCAATTATCTAGATTTCACAACCCCCCCCCCCCCACCTAAACTCACTCCAAATAGTTTGCTGCTAATGAGCAATTATCTAGATTTCACAACCCCCCCCCCCCCCCACCTAAACTCACTCCAAATAGTTTGCTGCTAATGAGCAATTATCTAGATTTCACAACCCCCCCACCCCCACCTAAACTCACTCCAAATAGTTTGCTGCTAATGAGCAATTATCTAGATTTCCCAACCCCCCCCCCCCCACCTAAACTCACTCCAAATAGTTTGCTGCTAATGAGCAATTATCTAGATTTCACAACCCCCCCCCCCCCCACCTAAACTCACTCCAAATAGTTTGCTGCTAATGAGCAATTATCTAGATTTCACAACCCCCCCCCCCCACCTAAACTCACTCCAAATAGTTTGCTGCTAATGAGCAATTATCTAGATTTCACAACCCCCCCCCCCCCACCTAAACTCACTCCAAATAGTTTGCTGCTAATGAGCAATTATCTAGATTTCACAACCCCCCCACCCCCACCTAAACTCACTCCAAATAGTTGGCTGCTAAGGAGCAATTATCTAGATTTCACAACCCCCCCACCCCCACCTAAACTCACTCCAAATAGTTGGCTGCTAATGAGCAATTATCTAGATTTCACAACCCCCCCACCCCCACCTAAACTCACTCCAAATAGTTTGCTGCTAATGAGCAATTATCTAGATTTCACAACCCCCCCCCCCCCCCCCCACCTAAACTCACTCCAAATAGTTTGCTGCTAATGAGCAATTATCTAGATTTCACAACCCCCCCCCCCCCACCTAAACTCACTCCAAATAGTTTGCTGCTAATGAGCAATTATCTAGATTTCACAACCCCCCCACCCCCACCCTCGTTAAAATTTGCTGGAATGTTCTGTGGTGTTGATTTGTCTAAAGCAAATATATGTGGCACTTTGCAAAATGCATGTGCACTCTACAAGTGCATTTGTTCCAGTGCTTTAGTAAATGAGCAGAAGCTCTGCTGATTTCCATCATCAAATCATATGCAAGCCTCAAAGTGTTTTCATTAATTGCCCTTGCATGTGATTGTGTACTCCTTGCAACATGAATGCCTTTTTACATTACCTCATTTACTGTAAGCTGGTTAGCAACTGTACCTGCAGAGTGCGACAACTGCAGTCTTGTAGCCTTTTTAGTCCCTAAATTCCTGCGTGTCCTCAAAGTAATTTTTTTTAGGGATTTCACAACCCCCTAAAATGTAATCAATGTTCCATCAGAGGGGGTGAGCAATCTGATAAGTGTGCCTTTCCATATTAGTTATTCCAGAACAATTAAATTATTGAATGTTATACTGATGCTGGGGAATAATGTTTTTAATTGTCTAATTTTCTTGCAATGTTAGCTTACAAATTAATTGATTTTGGTTTTCTTTTTTGATTTCCCAGTTTCCTTCAACGCCACAGGAATGGCAGACTGTGGCATCCCATTTTGCCAGCCGTTGGGACTTTCCCAATTGTGGAGGGGCTATAGATGGGAAACATGTCCACATTGTGCCACCACCCCATTCGGGGTCATATTATTTTAATTATAAGGGGTTCCACAGTATTGTTTTAATGGCGGTGGTGTCGGCACACTATGATTTTTTATATGTGGACGTGGGGAAGAATGGCCGGATGTCGGATGGAGGAGTATTTGCCCAGACGGAGTTCTGCCAGTGTCTCCAGAGTGGTGGCCTGGGATTGCCACCTGATGAGGATAACGTGGAAGGACTCCCCTTTGTCTTCATTGCCGATGAAGCCTTCGCTCTCAGCAAGCACCTCATGAGGCCATTCCCCCAAAGAACACTCACCCCGGAGAGGAGGGTTTTTAATTACCGGCTGGCCAGAGCTAGAAGAGTGGTTGAGAATGCGTTTGGAATTCTGGCCAGCCGGTTCCGCCTGTTTCAAACAGCCATTAATTTGGCGGAATACAAACTTAATTTTATTGTTTTATCGTGCTGCATTCTGCACAACTTTTTAAATAAGCATGCTCCAAATTATATAGGCACAGTTGGGCCTGAGGCCGGACAAATAGAAGCCAACCTTCCAGGCCTGGATACTGTCCGTACTGGCTTGGCCCCCCAAAGTGCCCGTCAAGTTAGACAGCAATATGTTAATTATTTTATGGGTAGGGGGGCCATTGCAATGGGCCAGGATATCTAATTTTTTTCAATAAAAAAATTATTGATGAAATCTTGCATTATATTTATTGCTTGCCTTTCTTTTGGGCTGTCTCCTAGGTTATGGTCGAGCAGTTGTAGTGCCAACTGTATTGTAATTTTAAATGTCTAAATAAGCTCCATTGCCACTGTAAACAACTTTTTTACAATTATAACTAAAATGATACTGAGCCTTGAAATAACAAACCACACATTTATTTAATTCCTAGAAGGAGATGTTTTTATTAATGGTTGTTATGCATTCAGTTCTGCATTTAGTATAAAATGTTCATTGACAAAAATAGAATGATATCTTAATAATGTAGCAAAATATAATTATATCTAAATATTTATACCTAAATCCACAAAAAAATATTTTTGGCTTTTTGATTTTCACAAACAGGCTTTTTTTTTGGTTTTGGGAAAATCAAGTTTTGTTTAGTGTTTTTTTTTTTTTTTTGGTTTTTTAAAGCAATTTTTGTGTTTAGGTTTTTATTTTTTTAGCAAGTTATTTTTGTTTTTATTTTTTTTGAATAAAGTTTGTATATTTTTTTTTTTTTGGTTTTTTAAAATCAAGTGTTTTTTAATTTTTTTTTTTTTTTTTTAATCATGTTTTTTATTTTTTTTTGGTTTTTTAAAATCAATTTTTTTTTTTTTTTTGGTTTTTTAAAATCTATTTTTTTATTTTTGTTGGTTTTTTTAAAATCAAGTTTTTTTTTTTTTTGGTTTTTTTAAAATCAAGTTTTTTTTTTTTTTTGGTTTTTTAAAATCTATTTTTTTTTTTTTGGTTTTTTAAAATCTATTTTTGTATTTTTTTTGGTTTTTTAAAATCAAGTTTTTTATTTTTTTGGGTTTTTTAAAATCAAGTTTTTTTTTTTTTTGGTTTTTTAAAATCTATTTTTTTTTTTTTTGGTTTTTTAAAATCTATTTTTGTATTTTTTTTGGTTTTTTAAAATCAAGTTTTTTATTTTTTTGGGTTTTTTAAAATCAAGTTTTTTTTTTTTTTGATTTTTTGTGTTTTTTTGAAAATCAATTTTTATTTTTTTGTGGATTTGTGAGGTATTTACAAGAAACAGCCCTCCTTTTTTACATTAGCTTAAACAGCCATTTATGTTCTGGCCAAAACAAAAAAGAGAAGGCCCAGAATGGGGTCAGCAAAACAGGAAATGAAGGACATGATTGATGTTTTGGGGTTTAAAAAAGGGCATTTAGATTCGACCCAAAACATCAATCATGTCCTTCATTTCCTGCTGCATACGATCCAGCCGATTCCGCATTTGATCGATCTCCCCATTCCAGGCCATGATTTGAGCAATTAGCCGTTGGGCACTGTCTGGGGTAAAATAGTCAGTTGGACCTAAAGTGGAATGAAAAAAAAAATATGTTTAGAAATATGCACACATAAGTTTACCTTACCATAAAGCTGGTGTGTCAGACACTGACCTGGTGGGGTGCCCATGTCGCAAAGTTCATTAACATCCTCGGGGGTGGCGCTGTTGCTTGACTCCAGCACAACCAGATCACCTAAAATAGAGTAGAAAAATTACATAAAATAAAAGGCAGCCATGCATAGATTACCGTAAGCTGGTGTGTCAGACACTGACCTGGTGGGGTGCCCATGTCGCAAAGTTCATTAACATCCTCGGGGGTGGCGCTGTTGCTTGACTCCAGCACAACCAGATCACCTAAAATAGAGTAGAAAAATTACATAAAATAAAAGGCAGCCATGCATAGATTACCGTAAGCTGGTGTGTCAGACACTGACCTGGTGGGGTGCCCATGTCGCCCACCTCTCCTTCCTCCACATCCTCAATGGGACTTGGGCTTATTTCCCAATCATGTTTTGCTTTGGGTTGGCTGAGTGATTTTTCCCCTATGTGAAACAAAAAATTATTTTAATCTAATTAGCACACAGATATTTTAGTACATAGTAATTTTCCAACATTTGTAATGAAGTGGTTTGTGTAGAGTTCCTATTTTACCTCAATATTTAAAATTTGAAAGACATATCGGATAGATAGATATCAATATCTCAAAATATAGTTAATAATCTTTTGATCTCTCTCTATATCTGGAACAAAATCTCAAACTATCTAACTAAATGTAAAGCCAAAAAATTAAGATAACTTCAAATCTTCCAAAAGAATGTTTTAAATTTCTATATCTATCTATCTACCTATCTCTATATTTCTCTCTCTATATATATATATATTTCTCTCTCTCTCTCTCGTTTATATATATATATATATATATATATATATATATATATATATATATATAGTTATATATATATATATAGTTATATATATATATATATATATAGTTAGATATATATATATATATTTATATATATATATAGTTAGATATAATATATATATATTTATATATATATATAGTTAGATATAATATATATATATTTATATATATATGTATGTGTGTATATATATATATATATGTATGTGTATATATATATATATATATATATGTATGTGTATATATATATGTATGTGTATATATATATATATATATATGTATGTGTATATATATATATATATGTATATATATATATATGTGTGTGTATATATATATATATATATATATATATGTGTATATATGTGTGTATATATATATATATATATATGTGTGTGTATATATATATATATATATATATATATATATATACACATGTATATATATGTGTATATGTATATATCTATAGATATGTAACTAACGAGGTTTCTTAAAAGATCGTTTAAAACGATGAAAACAAAAATCGGATAGGAAGGAAAAGCACATGGAGCAATATACAAGGTAATAAACACAAGATAAAAACACGACAAGTACTTACTTTTTTTAAGAACTTTCCGGATACGTCGGTATTGATCCGGCTCCCTGAGTTTCAGGTCAGACCATCTTTTTCGCAGTTGGTCTTTGGAGCGCTGGACCCCAAAAGATGCCTGCAAAGTTTCCACCACCTTCGCCATTATTTTGGCCTTGCGCAAATTTGGCCGTGCGTACGGCCCATACTTCCCATCATAGTCGTCTTTGTGAAGAATGGCCACCATCTCCACCATCTCTTTAAAACTCATATTAGAGGCCTTAAATCTAGGCCTCACAGATTTTGTTGACGTTCCAGCCTCCGGGCTGTCTCCACTACCTGAGGTCGTCAACATTTCAGGTGTCTCCGCCATTCTTTAACTCCACTACGCGCCGTAACAAAAAATGGGCGGAGAACATGAGTTAAAATCGAACGTCAGGGGCGGGCGACGCAGGCGGAGTTTCACACATGTGTAGTGTATAAAGAGCCTTGCGCACGTGTCGTACGTACGTTCTGTGCGTCGAATTAGGGGGCGGAGAACATGAGTTAATTTCGAACGTCAGGGGCGGGCGACGCAGGCGGAGTTTCACACATGCGTAGTGTATAAAGAGCCTTGCGCACGTGTCGTACGTACGTTCTGTGCGTCGAATTAGGGGGCGGAGAACATGAGTTAATTTCGAACGTCAGGGGCGGGCGACGCAGGCGGAGTTTCACACATGCGTAGTGTATAAAGAGCCTTGCGCACGTGTCGTACGTACGTTCTGTGGTAGGTGATAGTGGACCTGGACGTTACAAAACGAAGGTAATTTTAGATATATTCTTTTTTTTTTTTTTTTTTTTTTTTGGTTTTTATGGTCATGACTTTGTAGCAAGCGGCCTATATGGCTTGATAGATTGATAGATTGATGAGGCCTACATAGGGAGAAGATGATGAGGGGTTAGCCGAAACCTATAATAAAAGTGTTTTTTGTCTTGTGACTTCATCTTTTCCAGATATAATGAATCCCCTATTTAAGGATCCAGAGTTCCTTACATCTTTTATTTCCAAATATCGAGAGATGAGGAATTTGTGGGAGGTGAAACACCCTCAGTATTATGCTAAGCATGTGAGGAAGTCAACGCTGGAGAGACTTCTGGCCTTTGTCCAGGCGACCATCCCGGAAGCAACAATGGAGACATTGCTCAAGAAAATTGGGGGCTTGAGGAACATGTATAAGAGGGAGCATAAGAAGATCCAGGAATCAAGGAGATCAGGAGCATCAGCAGATGATGTTTATGTACCCAGGCTGTGGTACTACAATCAACTCCGTTTTCTGGATGACCAGAATGAAGCCAGGCCATCACTTTCAACCCTTCCCTCCACCCTTCCCTCCACCCTTCCCTCCACCCCAGCAGAGGCTGATGAGGAGCAAGCTGGGTCTTCCATCCTGGATGAACCAGATATGACCATCTGGAGTCAGGTAAATGATTTAAACAAATATTTACTGTACTAATATTAATGATGTTAACTGGATGTTATAATTGTCTAAAATAATTTGGCACTCAAAATTGGGTATACATATCAATTGACAGTAGTGGCTAAATATGTTTGGCACCTGCTTGAAATAATTATGGTGTCTGATTAGACTCTTTTATTAAAGAGAAGTATTCACATTGAATTTGCTATTCATGAGAAGCAAACTGTGTGTCATTGATGAAGCCAAAAAAATATACTCAAACTATTGTCCTTTTTTTATACACAGGATGAGTCCATCCAGGAGGAATGTGGGGAAAGTGGAAGGCAGGAGGAGACCAGGCCCATGGACAGCCTGGAGGAGGCCGGATTCACCATCATCCTGGAGGAGGCTGGGCCCAGTGTCAGGCAGGAGGTGGCTGCTCCCAGTGAGGTGGCTGCTCCCAGTGAGGTGGCTGCTCCCAGTGAGGTGGCTGCTCCCAGTGAGGTGGCTGGGCCAAGCGAGGTGGCTGGGCCCAGTAGAAGCCTGACCGAATCCCAAGTGCCTCCCCTCCACCTTCCCAAAAAAAGGGCCAGGAAGGGGATGGTCACACAGGACGCATCCCTGCGCCTCATGCAAGAGGCCACCCGTTTTTTAAAAAGCCCCCCCGAAGCGGAAGAATCCTATGGCTGCTACTTAGCCAGCAGGCTTCTTCAGATGGATTGGGAGCAGCGCCTCATTTGTGAGCGCCTATTTGGGGAAACAATCCATAAGGGGCTGCAGGGCACGCTAACACAAAACACCCAACTACATGAGGCAGCCCCCCCTCCTCCTCCTCCTCCTCCTCCTCCTCCTCCTCCTCCTCCTCCTGCCACAACTGAAACACCAGAGCCACAGCCTCAAAAGAAGGCTACAGGGAAGGCTGCAGGGCAGCGTGGAGGAAAGGCTGCAGGGAAGAGAAGAAAATGATGACTTGGGTTCAGTCTGGTCTGACAGAAGACGCAGGCTGTTGTAGGACCACAGTCTGGGGACATCTAGATCATCTGCTGGTGCTGTTGATCTCTGGGATTCTTGGACCAGATTGTGCTCCCTCTTATATGGACTCCTCAAGATCCCAATTTTCTGGTACACCGACTTTTTCCAGCGTTGACTTCCTCTTTATTTTATTTTGACCATGAATAAATGGATATTTTTTGAGTTTAGCAAAAGACTTTATGTGTTTTCTTTGAAATCATTGATTTTACACACAATGTTAAATTAACAAGGGACAACAATCTCATTGAGTTTGAAAAAAAAACACACCAAAAATACATTACTAATGTTAATAATGTTCAAGTGGTAAGTCTTGAAAATCCAAAAAATTACGTAACCAAAAACGGTGCTTTGGGTTAACTTTATCTAAAAACTAAAAAATAAACACTATAAAAAAAAAAATAAATAATAATGGGTTCTTTGTGTTAACTTTACAAACCTAAAAAAAATAAAAAAATTAAAAAATAAAAAATAAAAAGGGGAAAAAGTATTATTAGTATGGAAACATTGTTTTAAAAAGGCATACTATATCATTCATGAGATCAAAGAGAAAAAGAATCCAGAAATCAGTTTGGGAGAACTCTGATTATGAACAGCAAAACACCTTCGTTCTTTAGAGCCTTCGTAAAGAAGAAATAAAATGCGCTGCATTGAACGATCACAGATTTTGCAGCGTGATGAATGTGCTACCTACAATACGAACACTAGTTTTACTAGACCGAGTGCTTCCGTTTAGTTTTTGCTTATGAGCATGCGTCGTTTTTTTGTCCGTCGGACTAGCATACAGACGAGCGGACTTCGGGGTCCGTCGTACTTACGACGTAAAGATTTGAAGCATGCTTCAAATCTAAAGTCCGTCGGATTTGAGGCTAAAAAAGTCCGTTGCAAGTCCGGAGAAGCCCACACACGATCGGATTACCAGCCACCTTTAGTCCGTCAGCGTCCGTTGGACTTTTGTAGACGAAAAGTCCGACCGTGTGTACGCGGCATTAGGCTGGGTTCACACTATCGCTCCCAGCAGGGGCCTGATGCATCCTGGTTCACCATTTCAGGTCCTATTTCAGCACAGATTTTTGGCTGAATTCAGACCTGAAACAGACCAAAAAACGCACAGGGCTCCTGTGTAAATTCGCACCGGAGCCGCAGTGGGGATATGTGAACCGGCTCCATAGAGAGCCGGACAAAATATCCTGCTTTTGTGAATTGGATGCAGGGAACCCACATTCAATTTGCAACGGTGTGAACCCAGCCTTAAAGGCACAGTGCAAAATTTCCTCCACTCCATCTGATAGGAATAGATTTATAGGAATACAGAGTATTCTATCTATCACCTTTATTACTGTCTAATAGGGATGAGCCGAACACCCCCAGGTTCGGTTCGCACCAGAACATACCGAACAGGCAAAAAATTTGCAAGAACACACGAACACTTTTAAAGTCTATGGGACACGAACATGAAAAATCAAAAGTTCTCATTTTAAAGGCTTATATGCAAGTTATTGTCATAAAAAGTGTTTGGGGACCTGGGTCCTGCTCCAGGGGACATGTATCAATGCAAAAAATTTTTTTTTTAAACGGACTGTTTTTTCCGGAGCAGTGATTTTTTTTAATGCTTAAAGTGAAACAATAAAAATGAAATATTCCTTTAAATTTTGTGCCTGGGCGGTGTCTATAGTATGCCTGCAAAGTGGCGCATTTTTCCCGTGTTTAGAACAGTACCACAGCAAAATGACATTTATAAAGGAAAAATTGTCGGCTGTAATGAATTGTCGGGTCTCGACAATATAGATAAAACTCATTGAAAAAAAGAGCATGGGTCCCCCCCCCCCCCCCCTATCCATTACCAGGCCCTTTGGGTCTGGTATGAATATTAAGGGGAACCACGAACCAAAATGAAAAAAAAATTGCGCGGGGGTCCCCTTAAAATCCATACCACGCCCTTCAGGTCTAATATGGAAATTAAGGGGAACTCTGCGCCAAATTTTTTAAAAAATGGCGTAGGGGTCCCTCCTAAAATCCATACCAAACCATTATCCAAGCATGCAACCTGGCAGGCCACAGGAAAAGAGGGGGTGACGAGAGAGCGGCCCCCTCCTGAACCGTACCATGCCCTCAACATGGGGAGAGTGCTTTGGGGTTTGACCCCAAAGCACCTTGTGCTCATGTTGATGGGGACAAGGGACTCATCCCCACAACCCTTGCCCTTGGTGGTTGTGGGGGTATGCGGGCAGGGGGCTTATCGAAATCTGGAACCCCCTTTAACAAAGGGACCCCCCAGATCCTGGCTTCCTCCCTATGTGAATTGGTAATGGGGTACATTGTACCCTACCATTTCACAAAGAAAGTGTCAAAAATGCTAAAAAAGACAAGAGACAGCTTGGGACAAGTCTTTTATTAAAGAATAAAAAAAATAAAAATGTCCCGCAATGTACATTCACACCGCCCGATGGACCAAAAAAGAAAAAAAAAAGCCGCAACTGTTCCGCCTCCATGGGAGGCTCCCGCCGACTGACGCTTCTTCTCTGTGACAGTTCTTATATAGCTTATATAGAGGGCGGGCCACCCAGTGATGTAAACTGGTGACCCCGCCCCCTCTGACGCCACGGGGCATTCCCCGTGGCTTCCCCGTAGCGTCAGTCGGCGGGAGCCTCCCATGGAGGCAAAACGGTTGCAGGGGGGGTTTTTTCGGTCCATCGGGCGGCGTGAATTTAAATTGCAGGACATTTTTATTTTTATTTTTTTTTAATAAAGGACTTGTCCCCAGCTGTCTCTTGTCTTTTTTACCATATTTGACACTTTTTTGTGAAATGGTAGGGGTACGATGTACCCCATTACCAATTCACATGGGCGGAGGCCGGGATCTGGGGGTCCCCTTGTTAAAGGGGGCTTCCAGATTCGATAAGCCCCCCACCCGCATACCCCCAAAAATACTGGGCAAGGGTTGTGGGGATGAGGCCTTTGTCCCCATCAACATGGGCACAAGGTGCTTTGGGGTCAGACCCCAAAGCGCCCTCCCCATGTTGAGGGCATGTGGCCTGGTATGGTCCAGGAGGGGGGTGCTCTCTCATCCCCCCTCTTTTCCTGCGGCCTGCCAGGTTGCGTGCTCGGATAAGGGTCTGGTATGGATTTTGGGGGGATCCCTATGCCATTTTTTAAAAAAATTTGGCGCAGGGTTCCCCTTAAAATCCATACCAGACCTGAAGGGTCTGGTATGGATTTTGGGGGGGACCCCACGCCATTTTTTTTACATTTGGCGCAGGGTTCCCCTTCATTTCCATATCAGACCTAAAGGGCGTGGTATGGAGTTTAGGGAGACCCCCACGCAATTTTTTTTTTAAATTTTGGTTCGGGGTTCCCCTTAATATTCATACCAGACCCAAAGGGCCTGATAATGGACTGGGGGGGAACCCACGCTCTTTTTTTCAATGAGTTTTATCTATATTGCCGAGACCCGACAATTCATTACAGCTGCGATCAGTTTTAAATGACAATTTTTCCTTTAGAAATGACATTTTGTCGTGGTACTGTTCTAAACACGGGAAAAATGCGCCACTTTACAGGCATACTATAAACACCCCCCAGGCACGATATTTAAAGGAATATTTAACTTTTATTTTTTCACTTTAAGCATTAAAAAAATCACTGCTCCTGAAAAAACAGCCGTTTTTTTAAGGAAAAATTTTGCATTGCATACATGTTCCCTCGGGCAGGACCCGGGTCCCCAAACACTTTTTATGACAATAACTTGGATATAAGCCTTTAAAATGAGCACTTTTGATTTTTCATGTTAGTGTTCCATAGACTTTAACGGTGTTCCGGTGGCTTTTGAATTTGCTGCAAACACCGCATATTGTTCGCTGTTCGGCTCGAACATTGGCCTCATCCCTACTGTCTAATTACATTACCTTATTGCCGGCATGTCTCCGTTTCGCCACACCCAGATCTGCGTAGGGAACAATGTATATATAATAATGACCCAACAGAGATCAGATCTATACACTGTTCAATTTATTGTTCCGGGTACATCATATTTATAGTATACAATCTAGATATAGCTCACCCATGGGTCATTACCAATCCAAGCCAGGCTAAATTTCTCCCTCATGTATATACATTTATTCATAGCTAGGTAGGAATAGAAACACAATACATTTCCTCTTAACCTTGTACACATTTTAAGACATACACAAAATAACCTTGCCTTAGGTATTTCAGCCATTAAATGTGAATCCATAAACCATCATTATTTTTTTTCTTGATACAATAAAACACCTTCTCATTCCTTCATTCTCATTCACTGGCCCTTTCATTCATTCATTCATTCATTTAAAATGCATTCTCGCATATTTTCCTCTATATTTATATGACTATAACTAAAGAACTTTTGTCATCTGTAATCCCTATTATTTTCATATTAATCCTGGCTGTTATGCTCTGTAGCACTTTATCTATTCGCTTTTGTATGCTAGTTAAAGCTTTAATACTAGATCGCACAGCTAAAACCCCTGCCTTCCGTATGCAACATACCACTAAAAGTTTTCTTAGTTCTCTTAGTTTTTTTTAACACCTTACGTGATGCTATAGATAAATTGGAGATCTCCCCTTTAACTTGGGAGTATTTCATCCTGGAGGGAAAACTAGCAGATTGTGCGAATGTACATACAGAAACATATACAGAAACACTTACCATTCTTACGATATCTGGGTGTGTGGAAGGGAGATTCCTACCTTACTATTGTCCTTATTTCTGACTAAGTCCCTACCTGCCCGGGCTCCTTAACCTAACACGAGCTCCTATGCTACCAGTGGGCATGTACACTTTTCACTTTTTACAGCGTTACCCCAAGACTTGAGCCTTCTACTCTAGCTGGGAGGGAAATCGGGGACGAGAATATGAGCAAACAGCTTCCTGCCTAACTCCCAATGGCCAGCCCCTGCTCCTAAAACAGGGCAATCTGGGTTACGACAATATACAAGTCCCAGGCTGCCACGCCAAACAATACTCAACTTCTTTGGAGGCATTTGTCCTAGTAGGGGGGTCAACCCAGGTGCAATTTAGTAGTTAAACAATTTAGTCACTTTTAATTAATAATTTTCTGAGTGTTTAAATATTTCTTATTACCGGCATGTCTCCCAGACACACCCAGATCTGCGCAGGGAACAATGTATATATAATAATGACCCAACAGAGATCAGATCTACACACTGTTCAATTTATTGTTCTGGGTAAATCATATTTTGGTATACAATCTAGATATAGCCCACCCATGGGTCATTACCAATCCAAGCCAGGCTAAACTTCTCCCTCATGTATATACATTTATTCATAGCATATTCTCGCCTGACAATGTACAGACAGTTTTTATAACAGTACACAGGCTATCACATCACTTTGACCCAGATGCTAGTTTTGTGGTTAGCACAGACTAAAACAAGCTTTCTGTTTTCTCTATAGAAACATATCTCCTACTTCTAACTCCAGAGCAATAATACATTTAAAGGAATAATAGCATAAAGCATGGAAAATATTAGGGGGGCTCTTTACAAGATTATTTCACCATCTGCTTCCTTATTGATTCCACATTGGGTGGTGGGGTTCTTTTTTGTCCGAACCTGGAATTTCAGATTTGATGTGGGCTTAAAGTGTTGAAATATTTTTGCCTTCTAATACGGAGATACCTGTGTGCATCTATACTAATTGAAAATGGGTCAACAAGCATCTAGATCAGGGATCTTCAAACTACAGCCCTCCAGCTGTTGCGGCACTACACATCACATGAGGCATTGTAAAAACTCTGACATTTACAGACTTGACTAGGCATGATGGGAATTGTAGTTCCTGAACAACTGGAGGGCCATAGTTTGGAGAAACTGATCTAGATCAAAGTAGGGTAGTTTGCTGTGCACTAAAATAAATACCCATGTCTTCTGGCCACCTTAACTGCTCCAACAGACTGTTTAAGATATACCATATGCTCTTAAGTCCACTGAACCACCTTCCCTTCTGTCTGAGACCCTCACTGCTAGTCTTATTTCAACTTCTGGCTAATGTATAGCAACTCAATTTCAGGTAATTACTGTAGATGAAATAAAAAGTCTTCTGAAGGAATTTGTACAATGAATGAACTAAAAGATGTGTTTTATATTTCTCTGGAGCTGTCACTTAATACTGTGCATTAATTCTCCACTGTAGGTCATTATTAATTTTTCAGATTTAAAATTTGAAGGATTTTTTGAAGACTGAGATCCTTATTTCAAGACTACTGTATTCTCTTCATCTTTCCATTTATTTATATCCCTTAGGAGTCAGGTAATGTCAAGATATAGCCCAAAACAAAGGAACAGAAGCTCACTGATTAAAACCAAGCCACAAATGTATGCAAAGAGAACATTCTACCTTGAAACAAGATTGATTGAAGATCATTGACGTTTTTCCCTAGAGTCCTTAGAGGCTCTCTCGAAAATATATATATATTGATATTTATCCATGTTCTTTCATTATAAATTTCAACTAGCCTGTCAAGCTGATCCTACTTTTGAAACAGCAGAGTGATATTATTGATTATTGGTCTGAACCACCATAATGGTGGTTTCTTTATTTTAATGATGATTCTAACCTAAACAGTCTGTTTTTAAAGAATACAGTGAGTAAAAGTTATAATGGACTTGAAGTCAATAAGTAGAGATTTTCTATTTTATATGGAACATGTACAATTAACTGTGCCTAGGCAATACCCTGAAATATTTAAAGCGTAACTCCACTTTTGTTAAGAAAAAAAACATTCCGCTCTGGGTGATCTATGTACATTGCAAGGATTATAACAACCTTTGTTGTAGATTCCTACCTTTTTTTTATTCTGAAGAAATCCATTTGTGTTTGTCTGTGCCTCTCAACTGAGTGCGTCTAATGGGAGTGGTTTCATAATTAACTGTCAGGTGTGCACCTGCAGGGCACTAATGATGAAATCTGCTGGGCCTGCATCCCTTTAAACGTGCTCCTATTGAAAGTATCTCTCCCAAAATGACATTTTTGTTGCAGGGGATGCCTGAAATCGGACTTGTATCTTAGGCAGACTTCTGGGAAAATTGGTGAGCAAATCACACAAGCAGGAAATTATGTTTCTGGGGTGTGGCCAGTACACATTATGTGTACAGAACAACTCCATGTAACCATATTGCAATGCATTCTCAGAAAATTAAAGTGGCTGAAGATTGAAAAGGAAAATAGGATTTTTTAAAACAGCTTACCTGTAAAATCCTTTTCTTTCGAAGGACATCACGGGACACAGAGCCACAGTAATTACTGATGGGTTATATAGGTATCACTGGTGATTGGACACTGGCACACCCTATCAGGAAGTTCAACCCCCTATATAATCCCTCCCCCTTGCAGGGATACCTCAGTTTTGTAGCCAAGCAATATAGTGTATTAGAAGAGGGGTGGGACCTCTGTGTCCCGTGATGTCCTTCGAAAGAAAAGGATTTTACAGGTAAGCTGTTTTAAAAAATCCTATTTTCTTTCTCGAACATCACGGGACACAGAGCCACAGTAATTACTGATGGGATGTCCCAGAGCAATGCTACCTGAGGGGGGGGAACCACGACCAAGTAGGGTGCAATCAGACCTGAGGACCCTGTACTGCTGCCTGCAGCACACTACGCCCAAAGGCGATATCCTCATGCCTTCTCACATCCACCTGATAGAATCTGGTGAATGTATGAACTGAAGACCAGGTTGCGGCCTTGCAGATTTGAGCCATAGAGGCCCGGTGATGCACTGCCCAAGAAGCACCAATAGCCCTTGTGGAATGTGCCCTGATCTGAAACGGAGGAATCTTCTGTTTCAAACCGTAAGCTTGAATGATCAACTGTCGAATCCATTTAGAAATGGTAGCTTTTGACGCTGCCTGTCCTCTATTGGGACCCTCTGGCAGCACAAACAAAACATCCGTCTTGCGGATCTGAGTAGTTGCCCCTAGATAGGCCTTAACTGCTCTTACTACATCCAACGAATGTAGAGATCTCTCTTCCGGAGAACAGGGATCTGGAAAAAAGGAAGGTAGAACAATGTCTTGGTTTAAATGAAAATCAGAAACCACCTTCGGTAAAAAACTAGGATGAGGGCGTAGTACCACTCTATCCTTGTGTATAATCAAATAAGGCTCCTTACAGGAAAGGGCTGCTAATTCTGATACTCTTCTAGCAGAAGAGATGGCCACCAGAAAAATTAATTTCCTTGTCAACAAGACCAAAGGAATCTGACTTATTGGTTCAAAAGGCCGTTTCTGTAACACAGCCAGGACCAAATTCAAGTCCCAGGGGTTTAGGGACGCTTTAACCGGAGGATTAAGACGCATCACCCCCTGCATAAAGTTTTGGACCAAAGAATGCGAAGCAAGTGGCCGCTGAAATAATACTGATAAAGCAGAGACCTGGCCCTTGATGGTACTCAAGGCCAGCTTCATCTCTAATCCCATCTGTAGAAAATCAAGGATTCTACCTATGACATATTTCCTGGGATGCCAACCTCTGGATTCACACCAGGTTATATAAGCTTTCCAGACTCTATGATAAATCATCCTGGAAGCTGGCTTCCTTGCATTAATCAAGGTAGATATGACAGGACCTGAGAGCCCACGACTCTTCAGAACGTCGGTCTCAATAGCCAAACCGTCAAATTTATCGTTTGTAAGGCAGGATGGAACACTGGACCTTGAGATAACAGGTCTGGGCGTACCGGTAGGGTCCACGGGGAACCCACCGTCATCCTTACTATTTCTGCATACCAAGTCCTTCTGGGCCAAGCGGGGGCCACCAGAAGTACCGACTTCCTTTCCTGCCTGATCCTGCGAAGGAGTCGTGGTAGTAGCAGAATAGGCGGGAATGCGTAAATCAGTGAGAACCGATGCCACGGAATCACCAACGCATCCGTCCCGCATGCAAGAGGATCTTTTGTCCTTGCCACAAATCTGTCTATCTTTTTGTTGAATCGGGATGCAAAGAGATCTACATCTGGAACCCCCCATCTTTGGCATATGGCCCAAAAGACGTCGGGATGCAGAGACCATTCCCCTGGAAGTAACTGCTGGCGACTTAGATAGTCCGCCTGCCAATTCTCTATTCCCGGGATGAAAACTGCCGATATGCATGGCACATGCATCTCTGCCCAGACTAAGATCTGGTTCACCTCTTTTTGAGCAGCTCGGCT
The DNA here is from genome assembly GCF_042186555.1 of Aquarana catesbeiana. Classification (NCBI taxonomy): domain Eukaryota; kingdom Metazoa; phylum Chordata; class Amphibia; order Anura; family Ranidae; genus Aquarana; species Aquarana catesbeiana. The sequence goes on from NC_133324.1 coordinate 865,202,677, forward strand.
CCGGGTGCCTCCCTGATGATTGACATAAGCCACTGCTGTGGCATTGTCGGACTGGATCCTGACCGGACAACCCTGTAGCCTGATAGTCCAGGCCTTTAGAGCTAGATGTATCTCCCGGATCTCCAGAATGTTGATGGGTAAGGTCCTCTCTGTCTTGGACCATACCCCTTGGACCGCAGCCTGTTCCAGAACTGCTCCCCAACCTGACAGACTGGCATCTGTTGTTACCACCGTCCAGGTAACCGGTAGAAAGGATTTCCCCTTCTGCAGGTTTTCGGGTATGAGCCACCAATTGAGGCTCTGACGCACCGCATGCGACAGGTGCATCGGAAAGTCTAATGCCTGAACCTTCTTGTTCCAGGTCGACAGAATACTGTGTTGCAGCATTCTTGAGTGAAACTGAGCATAGGGAACTGCTTCGAATGAAGACACCATCTTCCCTAGTAGCCTCATACAAAGGCGGACTGAGGGACCCTTCTTGGTCCTTACTGTCAGAATCAGCTCTCTCAAAGCAGTGATCTTTGCCTGGGGTAGAAATATTTTCTCCTGGCTTGTATGTATAATCAGACCTAAATATTCCAGTCTTCTTACTGGTTTTAGGAAAGACTTTTCTAAGTTGAGGATCCAACCCAGGTGTTCTAGATACCTGACCGTGGTCCTCAAGTTTCCATTCAAAGAGGCTACCGACCGGTCTATCAAGAGCAGGTCGTCTAGGTATGCTATGACAGCTATACCCTGAGCCCTTAATCTGGCCAGAGGAGGAGCCAAGATCTTTGTGAACACTCGAGGTGCAGTGGCTATCCCAAAGGGCAGAGCCATAAACTGGAAATGGCGCCCTCCTACCTCGAAGCGCAGAAACTTCTGATGAGCAGGAAAAATGGGCACATGCAGATATGCATCTCTGATGTCTATTGATGCCAGAAATTCTCCTCCCTGCAGGGTGGGAACTACTGTTCGAATTGATTCCATGCGGAAGGATTGAATCCTTAGGAATCGGTTCAGATCCCTTAAGTCCAAAATGGGCCTGACATCCCCATTTGGCTTTTGGACCGTAAAAAGGTTGGAATAGAAGCCCAATCCCTGGTCCTTTGCGGGAACTATCATAATGACCTCCTGCGACAAAAGTCGCTCTAACGCTAGAAGGAGCGACTGCTTCTTCTCTGGGTCTCTGGGAACATTTGATCTGAGGAACCGAGGAGAAGGGAATTCCTGAAACTCCAGCTTGTACCCTAAGGTTACCGTGGAGACTACCCATCTGTCCTGGAAGTCCTCCTGCCAGAGCTCTGAGAATTGTCGCAGTCTTCCCCCCACTCGAGTGAGCGGGGGCGCCCCCTCATGCAGAGGTCTTAGTGTTTTGCCTAGTAGGCTTCTTTCCCCAGGACTTCTTTTGTCCCTGGGGTTGACTCTTGTCTCTGGACCCCGATGGAGGCGGCCGTCGAGACTGCCTGGAGGCTGAAGCCCCCGGCGCTGGGGAAAGAGTCCGTTTGAAAGAGGGACGCTTACTCTTCTTCTTGACAGGTAAGAGAGTGCTTTTCCCACAAGAGATTCTCTTGATATAGTTATCCAAGTCCTCTCCAAACAACCTTGCACCACGAAATGGAAACCCAGCCAGTAGCTTCTTACATGGTGCTTCGGCTGACCAATTTTTCAACCATAGGATTCTACGTATATGCACCAACCCCAGTGAAAGACGGGAGGTTTGCACGATAGAATCTCTAATGGCGTCAACCACAAAGCATAAGGCCGCTGGAAGGTTAGCAAACCCCTGGGCCTGCTGTTCAGGTAATACTTTGATGACCTGCTTAACATGGTCTCTTAAGTATTGACAGACTCCAATCGCTGCTATTGCAGGTTGGGCCACTGATCCTGCTAAGGAGAAAACATCCTTCAATAGGGATTCCATCCTTTTATCTACAGGATCCCTGAGCATCTGAGCATTGTCTACAGGACAAGTCAGGCTATTATTTATTGAGGAAATGGCGGCATCAATAGCCGGAATTCCCCACATTTTAATAAACTTTTCTTCCATCGGATAAAGTGTTGAAAACTTTCTCGGCGGAAAAAAACGTTTGTCTGGGTGATCCCACTCAGAATAAATAAGCTTTTCAAGTAAAGTATGAACAGGAAAAGCATGTGCTGCTTGGAAAGGTTTCAGTGACCCCAAAGCAGAAGAGGATTCTTTAGCAGTTTCAGGTATGGGCAACTTAAATGTGGAGCGGACCAATCCAGTGAGGATCTGCACTAAGACTTTCTCCTCTTGGGAAGTCGCAGAGGGTCCCTCTCCACCTGAATCCTCCGAAGAGGAATCATCCATCCCATCCCGATCCTCTGAAAGGGATTCATCTCCTTTATCCCAGAGCTCCTCTGTCTGAGGGTCTTGGGGAACAGAGGAAAGCCTAGTGCGTTTTCTTCCACTGAGTGAAGACGTAATCACGGCCATTAATCTTTCCTCTAGACCATTAATGGTTGAGGAAAAAACCTCTTGTGTAATATATACAGGGGCTGAAGTGCCAGAAGCAGGTGTAGCCCCTGACCCAAATGGCTCTCCCTGGCTAGCCGTCCCTGGCCCATCTTTAGGGGGGAAGGATGCTGCCGACAGGGGGCCCTCAGAACCTGAACGAGATCCCCTAGTGTCTCTGGTTCCTGGGGTGCTTGAACCTCTTCTACCCATAGTGCAAAGCAACAAGGTGTGAGGTATACAAATGAACACTGTCCGCTGAGCGATGTAGTCTGGCTAAAAGCCTTGCTACCCAATGCTCAGTCTGGTGTTACTTCAGTAAATGCTGCCTAGGAGAATGCCTGTGTCCCACCTTACATGCGACCGTCAGCTCTGTGTCTCTCAGAAGGCTGAGTGCACCTGTACAGAGTGCCTTTAATAGCCTGCAGCTGGCCTGAGTGGGAGTCTAAACACTCTGTGCTGACATCCCGCCCCCTCCTCTACCGCCCCCCCCCCCCCCTCGAGTTTTGAAAAAAACGAGCGCTTCCCACACTGCCGACTCTCCTGTCATGCTCTGGAGAAAAGGCTGGGGATGGGGGGGGGGGAGGAGGGAGACTGGTAACAAGATTTGCCTGAACGGCTATCTTCAGAGATGGTGGCCATTAGGCCACAGAGCCCGGGTGGTATAACCACTTTCTAGACCCCTGTGGCCCCTCTCTAGCCTGGGGGGGAACATTCAAACATGAGAAATCCCCCCATCCACCTTACCTGCTTGCAGCCTGCTTGATACGCTGGGACATACACAGCGATTACAACACCTGAGACAGACATTCAGCATGTGTAGGTTTGTGCTCTTGGCAGCCCCCGGTGGTCACAATAGGCATAGCATGCATTTACCTTAAAGGAGAAAAGCCACTAGAACTCAAAAATTCTGTGGAATCTCCTCTTACCTTATCCAGCCGCAGGGTGCTGTTTACACAGACCCAATCTTCACCTCTCACGGTGGGCTCCGTTTGAAAAAACCGTCAGAGACTGGGGCCCCCATCAGTAGGGGGATCCAACAGTTCTGGGACCGTAAAGCACCTCGCCAGAAATTAGGAAGTTTAAAGTCATTTTCTGATCTGCGGGGTCCAGCTCTCTAAAAAGAGAAGCATTACGGGTAAAACCTCGTTTCTTCGGACACGAGGCCCGGGTACCATTCAATTCGGCCATGAAAAGACACTTTGAATGGATCCGGTTCGCCTGGCTTGCCCCAGTATAGGATCTTAGGATATTCCCTTTGGAGCTCAGCACAGGACATCTTTACACGTCCATCACCTAAGACACTGGCGTAAAAACTGAGGTATCCCTGCAAGGGGGAGGGATTATATAGGGGGTTGAACTTCCTGATAGGGTGTGCCAGTGTCCAATCACCAGTGATACCTATATAACCCATCAGTAATTACTGTGGCTCTGTGTCCCGTGATGTTCGAGAAAGAAAGGTAATTTTCAATAACATTCAAGTACAATATGATTAGTGTCACAATTATATGTGCTATAATATTTTTTCTTTCTTTGCTATTTTTTTTCCCCTCGAAAGTGGAGTTACCCTTTAACTTTGTTTTGAATTGCTCCTAAAAAATAGTGGTGTGCTTCCTGTGCCTTGAGCTTCATAAATATATATGTGCTGTGCATTTAAGGCACTTCTGCTTAGATTCCTAGTTTCACAAGATTTGGAGTAATATTTGAAGATGTCACTGCTGTGCTGCTTACTTTTGTCCTTGCTGGAGAGTTACCTGAACCTGATAAGACCTAAAGACAAACATCTCCCTGCTTCTTTACATTACATATATTGCACTCAAAGCCACCTGCATACCATTCTACCAGCTTCAGGTGCAGGTAGGTCCCTCAAGGAACATGTCCTGCTCTGTCCCTCCACAGCAATACAAAACCCTGGGCCACACTGTGAGTGTATCAACCAAGTCTGAAAGTAAAAGTAAAAGCTTCAGCTGTAGTCCCTGCCTGCTGGCCACACATCTCTGATGCATCACCCTGATTGGGCCCAGTTTAACCACTTCTGCTTCATTCATTCTGTGGACCTGTGCTTTATGCACCTCCTGCTACTTCTTGAATATTCTCCCACCAGTCATTAATCCACTGGTCATCATGAGGGAAGCTATAACACGAGGAAGTAAAACCGTTTTCTACCAAAATGGCTGCCTCCATGCAGGGACACAGTGGAGAACAAGGCATGGTAATTCAGTAATTGTAAAATGATCAGCAGGGAGACTGCAGGAAATACTGGTGACCATCCCTTTGTCCTCTGTTTGCCTTTTTCACACAGACTCATCACAGTACAGATCCTCTTTATACAGCTAAACCTTATTATCGGTGTCTGAAATAAGATCTGTCTGTGTTGCCAGAAATCAGATCCTTACATTTAATCCCCAAACATAATTGCAAAATGTAGGTTTAAATTTGATTCACTGGGGAAATATCTCAGCAGAAATTTCTCAAAACCTCTAATGGTAACCATATAATTAAAGCTGATGGTAGAGGGTGTGTTGCCAGATACAACACACCAAGGTGAAGCAACCGTTTCCCCTAATGGGTCTCAGTGCCTTACTGGACCAGAATGCTGTTGACTTTGGCTTGTAAGTAAGGGAGTAATGACGGAGCAACACCTCACTGGTCCCACCAGAGAGGGAGTAGCCCCATGGAAGAGGTTGGTGGCTAGGTTAATGGTACGTTACAGGTCCTGTTACTGGCTGAGCAGAAGGATCCTTATTTGACATTGTCTAAAGCTGAACATAAAAATATAGTTTTTTGTCCAGCCTGCAAGCTACACAGGGTGGATGGATGAATCTACTGCTGTGGGTTATTGTATTTTGACAGCTGGGCTCCCCAACTGTCAAAATACCAGAACAAAATTCTCCACCTGGCTCCTTTGATTTTTCAGTTGAGGGATGTTGGGCAGGAGGCAGCTGACAGGGACACTCACTAAGTATATTTCAGCTGGTTTGTCATGAACCTGTAAAATTTTGCTCTGCAAATAAAGGAGAGAGAATACAAGAAATTAAAGAAGTTAATAGAGTAAATAGGTGTAGGCTGCTAAGTGGTAGGTGCATTTATTTTTTTCGCTGATCTTACTGTAATCACTGAATTGGTCTTCAAATGCTTTGGGCTTTTCTAGATTTCACAGGTTGCAGATTTGATTGCTCCCTCCTGCTTTCTGGGAAGAGTCAAATAGGTAGACTGAATATTTTTTTTGAGCTCCAGCCAATCCCTATGAGGTGTGCATAGCAGGTAGTTGGGGAAGCTAATAAATCATCACGGTCAGGGGTCAGACTCAGAGACCAGTAGCTATAGCAGTAGAGAGGCTCCATCCAACCAGCTGGATACAGAAGCGGGTCACCCAGGCGGGTGACACAGGCTCACCCGAAGTGTGGAGTCTAAGCACTAACCGGTGTCCACCAGAGCTCCTGATGGTGGAGATGGGTTTTGCTGCATGCTAGTACCAGGTTGCAGTCCTCAGGATGACCCCACCAGAAGGTGAGCAAACCGTGGTCTAGTAGCAGATGTAGCAGTTAAGGATTTAGGCAGAAACATATCCAGCAACAAGTGTTGTCAGGTTGGGAACAAGCCAAAGGTCCATAACAAGCAGTAGTAAAGGTATGAATGACAGCAGAAGTGATGAGAACGAGATTTTGGTTGGAAAGAACACAATAATCTGGCAAACAGGAAGTGCGAATGCACGGCTAAAATAGGAAGTTTATGGGAGGAGCAAAGGCTTCATGGTTCAAGAGAAAAAAGCTTAATGGCAAAATTGTTCAAGGAATTGTCCAGGCTGCTGTCCAGCATCCCAGGTGGCTCAGCAAGAAGAGACACTGCCAGACACAGCAGAGACTGCAGATTCAGTCCTGACATAGTGTGGGCTTTGGGACAGCTGGGTCTTCCTGCTGCAGGGATTCCACCAGCCTGGGTAGGGGTAGATATCCCACCTCAGCAGGCATTTCTACTGATTTAAGCAGACGGCCGTCAAGGTCCTGGCTGTGAGGGGGGGAGGGGGGGCTACACCTGAATAATGGTCTAAACAGGCTCACTAAAGGTCACCCGGAGGAAGCTGCTCTATGGACTAACTGTAATGCCCCATACACACGTTCGGATTTTCCGATGGACAATGTCCGATCGGAGGGTGTTGTCGGAAATTCCGACCGTGTGTGGGCGCCATCAGACATTTTCCATCGGATTTTCCGACACACAAAGTTGGACAGCAGGAGATAAAATTTTCCGACAACAAAATCCGATCGCGTCAATTCCGACCGTGTGTGGCCTGTTCCGACGCACAAAGTGCCACGCATGCTCAGAAGAAATTCCGACACGGGCCAGCTCGTTCTGGTAAACTTAGCGTTCGCAATGGATACAGCACTTTCGTCACGCTGCAATGTTCAAAATGGTTTAATACAGCGCACTCTCTTCTTCTTTATAATGTGCCAAGAATATATTAGTTTTGATGCTCATATTCACACACACTTCTCACAAACTTCTTTCGTTACTATTTATCGGGATTCCCTCAATATATTTTGATTTCTCACATCTGACAACATATTTATTTTTTTTTTTTTTACTTTAATGTAGAATCTTTTTTTGTGTTTCTCTTTTTTAATTTTTTTTTTGGTGATTTTGATTTGTACTCCGGAAAATGTTTGTGTGTTTTTTGTGACAAGTTCCCACAACACCATTGATATGTTGTTCTATTTAATCTGTAGGGGATTGTTTGGTGTTGTTGTCCCTTGTTAATTTCACATTTTATGTTAGAAATGTACCTGAATCGTCACCAACAAACTGTCCTTTTTGGATGAAAACACACACAGGAGAGTAGAATTTACCGAAAAAAATGTTATTAAGGGGTCACAACTATAAACAAAGAGGGAGGCAACGCTGGAGAAACTGCAGAAGTGGGCGAAGCCTTGGACCCCCAGGGCAGACATCAATTATTTCAAAGCAAAATTGGTGGCCTGAGGAGTCCATATCTAAGGGAGGGCAGTCTGGTCCAGAAGTCCCAGAGATCCGGAAAGAAGCAGATGACATCTGTTTCCCCAGGCTGTGGTCATACGAGAGACTGCATCTTCTGTCAGACCAGACTGAACCCAGGGTCATCACTCTTTGGTCTTCCTTCCACGCTTCCTTCCAGCCTTTGGCTGTGGTGGTCTAGTTGTGGCAGCAGGAGGAGGAGGAGGAGTATCGTCCATCTCAATGACATCCGTCTTGTGTGTCAGTTCCCCACTCTCCCCCTTACGTAGGACTTTATAAATCAGGTCCTCAGAGATCTTGCGTTGGCCCTCCTGCATGCCCAGCAATTTGGTGGCAGCCATGCAGGCAAAGGCCTCTTCAGGACTGGGGAAGGCTCTGAGGGACGCCGAAGCCTCCTGGATCAGCCTGTATGCTGAATCCTGCACAGGACTGGGAGTGGCCTTCCTGGCCCTTTTGTATGGCAGGCGGAGGGGAGGAACCTGAGACTCAGTCAGGCTGCGACTTGTCCCAGGCTTCTCTTGGCTGACACTTAGCCCCGCCTCCTCCTGGCTGACACTAATCCCCGCCTCCTCCTGGCTGACACTAATAATCCCCGCCTCCTCCTGACTGCCACATTCCACAACCTCCTCCTGGCTGAGGTCTTCCTGTGTATGAAAAAGGGACATAGTTTTAGTATTTTTTACATCAATCACACACAATTTTCACCTCCTGACTGCTGCAAATTGAATGTCAACAAATATAACAGACTATCCTTCTGAGCCCAGCATTTTTCATTCTTGTCCCAATTTTGGGTGCCCACTACTGTCTATTGATATGTAAAACACTTTCAATTAATGATCAATAATAACATCTAGTAAACATCATTTATTTATTGGCCAGAAATCTGTTGAAGAATACTATACCTGACTCCAGCTGGGCTCCTCCACTTCTTCCTGGCTGGAAGTCCCAGGTTGGACATCGGAAGCCTCAGCTGGGATGGAAGGAAGAGTGGAAGGAAGAGTGGAGAGGGATTCCCTGACTTCAGTGTGGTCTGACAGAAATCGCAGTCTCTCGTAGTACCACAGCCTGGGGACATAAACGTCATCTGCTGCAGCTCCGGACCTCAGGGAATCTGTGACCTTCTTGCGCTCCCTAAGATAAGTGCTCCTCAGGCCACCAATTTTTGCTTTTAAATAAGGGATGGTTGCTGTGGGGACCACCGGCTTCACCAACTCCAGCAGTTTCTCCAGCGCTGCCTGCCTCTTCTGTTTGTGGTTATAGTGGGGGTGTCTCACTTGCCACAGACAGGGCAGCTCCCTGTACTTGTCAATAAACAGGGGCAGGAAATTGTGGTCGTTGAACCCATCCATTTTCTCTGCAAGACACAACACAAGACAAACCCTAATGTCAGGCCAAACTCCCCTAATCTTGTTACAATATAGGCTTCCATTTCGAAGCAGTATAGGCCCAAGTTTAGATCCTACCTTCGTTAGCACGATCGGCATCTCCGATGCCCCTTCCTCCGCTCACAGATCGTACGTAAGACGCGCGCGCATTACGATTTATACACACTGCGCATGCGTATAACTCCGCCCGCCCCTGACGTTCTTTCTATTCTATTCCCCGCCCCTTTTCGTTCGGCGCAGTGGAGGAAGAGCACATGGCGGATAGACAGCAGGATCGTGCTAATTACAGCAACGAGGAGGAGGAGGAGGAGGAAAGGCCGGAGCCTGAAACGTCCCGATCCAGAAGGAGATTAAAGGACTCAAATATGTCCTTTGGGGAGATGTTGGAAATGGTGGACATCCTGAAGAAGGCCGACTATGATGGAAAGTATGGGCCTTACCCCAACCACAATGTCCGAAAGGCCAAGATCATGGCGAAAGTGGTCAGGAGTCTGCACCGGAAATTCGGGGTACGACGATCGAAAGATCAGCTCAGGAAGCGGTGGTCGGACCTGAAATTACGAGAACATGAGCAGTACAGAAAGATCGGGAGAGTGCTGCAAAAAAGTAAGTAGTTGTGCTGTGTTCCTATTCTTTATGTTTATGACGTTCGTGCTGCTCCATGTGCTTTTAGGAACTGTTGTACAGTTTAAAATGGCAACTTTCATGTTCATGGGCACATTATTCGTTCGGATCACACATTTTAATTTCAGACGATAAAATACCATTGTTTAGGCCATATGCATTTGGCCACCATTTTGACGCCCTATACTTGTCTTCAAAGAATTGGGTTGTGTAGATGGGTTTGTTACTAGAATGAAATGCAAACTAGATTGTGTGTAAGGAGAGGACACTGAGCAGCTGTTTTCACATCTGGACACAGGAGCACTAGTGTGGGACCCCAGAACACCATTTTTATTAGGGGGCCACACAGGTGCTCCAGTGTATACTATAGGGGGGTCTCCATCTGTGAAGCTTGTACTAAACAGGTAAAGTATTGCAGCTTGACAAAGGGCATTAAAAAAGCTACATCTTGGAACTCGGCTAAAATAGATCATTGTACCCCACTTCCAAGCAATGTTTCATCTTTATAGTTCTGCCATCAAATATCTGTGTGCTAATTATACCATTTTTGTTTTACATAGGGGAGAAAAGACTCGGAGGACACCCCTCATCCGAGGAGACCAGAGCCCCCCCCCCCCCCTGGAAGAAGGGGAAATCCCCCCAACACAAGATGAGCAGGAGGAGGAAGAAGACGTGGTGGAACTAGTCACCACAACAGGTGAGTGTCTGCGACCACAGGCTCAGATAAGAGATGGATGGCGGCATTTTTTTTAAACCTAATTTATTTTGGGGTTCCTCTCTTTTTAGATGATCGTGAGGTTGTGGATGAAGATCCTTTCACATCTGAAAGTGCCCAGATCCTGATCGGGGAGATCATGGGGTGTAATTTACAATTGGAAAACATCAAGCAAAACATCAATGATGTTATTCCAAAATATAAAAACATCATTGATGTTTTGGGGCGAGTTTAAAACCCCTCCAAATCACTTTCTTCTTTTGTGTGCTACAATGTGCGAAATGTTTTTGTGATTTTTCCCAAAGCCAAATTTGGAGGATGCACACAGTGTGCCAACATGTGCTATCTGCGATCACGGGAGATCAATGGACGCGTTTTGGGGGTGCAACCCCTTCCTCAATAATAAAGTAGCGGTGAGGAAGGGCTTTCTCCCCCAAAACACGTCCCTTGATCCCCCCTGATGGCAGGTCGCACATGTTGACATTAAGAAATTGGTGTGCATCTTCCAAATTTGGCTTTTCCAGGGGTGATTTCCCCCCATCTGAACGCAATATCAAACACAGTTCCTAAATACTCATGTCTGATATTGCCTTCCAGTTCTACCAAATGTGAACTTTGTAAGATCAAGATTTGTGTCTTTCTTGTTGGTTTTACACAGGCCTGTTTTCTATAAAATGCACATTTTGATTTTGGATAATGACACCACAAAAATTGTTATACAACAAACATGTTGGTTTGTCAGAAAAACCTTGGGTAAATGCACATGTGATTGTGCAGGTATTAAAAAGATTGTTAATCAAGAATGTGTGGATTATTGTCTCAACACTACAACACTTTTGGGGTGATGTAATTGTTGTTTTATGAGAAAATGGGGGTTATTTCCTAAGGGCAAATCCACTTTGCACTACAAGTGCAGTTTCAGTGCAGTTGCAAGTGCACTTGTAGTGAAAAGTGTCTTTGCATTTAGTAAATAACAGCCAACAGTGCTTTGTATAAGGTTACACAATCACGACATTTTCTGGACTCCACACATTTCTGTCAGGGTCAGCTCAAACAAACACAAGCAGTAAATGTCCACAAAGAAGAGCCTGGGGGGAGATGCCTGTCGAGAACTTCAAGTCTTGAAGGCTTCTCCCTGTGGTCAAATACCGCAGGGTAGCGACCAACCTCTGCTCCGGAGCGATGGCTTGCCTCATGCAGGTATCCTGCCTGCTGATATAGGGGGTCAGCGAAGCCAACAAACTGTGAAATACGGGGTCTGTCATCCTGAGAAAGTTCCTGAAATCATTAGGATTATTCTCACGGATCTCACGGAGCAAAGGCATGTGACAGAACTGGTCACGCTGGAGCAACCAATTCTTGGTCCATGAACTCCTCCCCACCCTGTTCATGGACTGGACTTGTGTCAAGGTCAGGACCCCAACACCAAGCCCCCACACAGCACGAACTCTACGAGGAGTACGCATACGAAACATGGCTAGAAAACGGTCGGCTGCTCAGAACGAAGTAACAGAACGCACTGAAGAACAGCAAGGCCTGTGAAGAGCGACCTGAAAACCAGTAACGAACGAAAAAGAATACAATGACTACTTAAAGTCACGCGGACCTTGCTTGCACGCACTGAAGAGCAGATACAAACCCACAAGCACAAACTGAACGGCAGAAAACGATCTGAAAGCCTGAAAAAAAGCCTGGAAAAAAAAAGCCTGGAAAAAAAGTCTGAAAAAGCGCGAATCGTCTCTCACCAAACTTTTACTAACACGAGATTAGCAAAAGGAGCCCAAAGGGTGCTGCGCTTGGTTCTGAACCGGCCTTTTTTAGTCTCGTCGTACGTGGTGTACGTGACCGCGTGGTTGTCGATCGGAAATTCCGACAACTTTGTGCGACCGTGTGTAGGCAAAACAAGTTTGAGCCAACATCCGTCGGAAAAAATTCTAGGATTTTGTTGTCGGAATGTCCGAACAAAGTCCGACCGTGTGTACGGGGCATAACTGTAATACAAGATCCTGGTGGCTGTGTACTATAAGGATATCAATGCCAGTGTGACTCTCTCAGGGGGACTGCTTGCACAGGATCCCTGTTTCTAGCCTTCCTGTAGAAACAGGGATCCTGTGCAAGCAGTTCCCCTGACTCTTGAGGGGAACTGTATACTGAAGCTCAGCAGAGAAATTGTCTCGGAGAAGCTTAGTTCAGAGAAGAGTGTCCTCTTGCTTTTCAGTCTTATACCCTGGAGTATCACATACCCTACACCAGTGATCAGTGGCGTAGCGTGGGTTGTCAGCACCCGAGGCAAGGCAAGTAATTTGTGCCCCCTAACCTGCGGACTTTTAGCACTCCCTGAGTCCCTTCAAATACAATAGTACTTACCTAACTGATTCCTATACTGACCACTACACTAACCTACTTGATTTCAGCACTGACCAACCTGATTCTTTTACTGACCATTACACACTACACTGACCCCTATACTATACTGTCCACTACACTATACTGACCACTATACTATCCACTACACTGACCACTATACTACACTGTCCACTACACTGACCACTATACTACACTACACTGACCACCATACTACACTCACCACTATACTACACTACACTGATCACCATACTACACTACACTGACCATATACTACACCAACTGACCACCATACTACACTACACTGACCACCATACTACACTAACTGACCACATACTACACTACACTGACCGCCATACTACACTAACTGACCACCATACTACACTGACCACCACACTTCACTAACTGACCACATACTACACTAACTGACCACCATACTACACTGACCACCACACTTCACTAACTGATCACATACTACACTAACTGACCACCATACTACACTAACTGACCACCATACTACACTAACTGACCACCATACTACACTAACTGACCTTCTCTCTCTCAATCCCCCCCCCCCCTCCCGGCCAGTAACATGACTGTCACAAGGGAGTCTCACTAACCTTCGTGTCTGGCTGGCCTGCATCAGTCCGGAGGATAGGAGGAAAAGACAGCGGCGGCTCACATTGCTTCTCTCCCCCGTGATGTACAGTGGGGCAAAAAAGTATTTAGTCAGCCACCAATTGTGCAAGCTCTCCCACTTAAAAAGATGAGAGAGGCCTGTAATTGTCATCATAGGTATACCTCAACTATGAGAGACAAAATGTGGAACTAAATCCAGACAATCACATTGTCTGATTTTTGAAAGAATTTATTTGCAAATTATGGTGGAAAATAAGTATTTGGTCACCTACAAACAAGCAAGATTTCTGGCTCTCAGACCTGTATCTTCTTCTTTAAGAGGCTCCTCTGTCCTCCACTAATTACCTGTATTAATGGCACCTGTTTGAACTTGTTATCAGTATACAAAAGACACCTGTCCACAGCCTCAAACAGTCACACTCCAAACTCCACTATGGTGAGGACCAAAGAGCTGTCGTAGGACACCAGAAATAAAATTGTAGACCTGCACCAGGCTGGGAAGACTGAATCTTCAATAGGCAAGCAGCTTGGTGTGAAGAAATCAACTGTGGGAGCAATAATTAGAAAATGGAAGACATACAAGACCACTGATAATCTCCCTCGATCTGGGGCTCCACACAAGATCTCACCCCGTGGGGTCAAAATGATCACAAGAATGCTGAGCAAAAATCCCAGAACTACACGGGGGGACCTAGTGAATGACCTGCAAAGAGCTGGGACCAACCTTAACAAAGGCTACCATCAGTAACACACTACGCCGCCAGGGACTCAGATCCTGCAGGGCCAGACGTGTCCCCCTGCTTAAGCCAGTACATGTCTGAGGTTTGCTAGAGAGCATTTGGATGATCCAGAAGAGGAATGGGAGAATGTCATATGGTCAGATGAAACCAAAGTATAACTGTTTGGTAGAAACACAACTCATTGTGTTTGGAGGAGAGAGAATGCTGAGTTGCAACCAAAGAACACCATACTTACTGTGAAGCATGGTGGAAACATCATGCTTTGGGGCTGTTTCTCTGCAAAGGGAACAGGACGACTGATCCGTGTACACTCATCAAGTGGGACTCATTCTCCCTGATGTTAGCAATTCTCCCCTGGGATCATGGCGTCATGTGATCAGGGAACGATGTCGGTGATATTCTGGAATGTGAGAGGCCTCAACACTAAATTTAAAAGGGCATTGATGTTCCAGTATGTCAAGATATACAACCCGCAGGTACTGATCCTACAGGAGACCCACTTGATGGGTGGCAAACTGCTGGCCTTGAAAAAGCCCTGGGTTCAGAAAACTTTCCATGCCACATACTCTTCATATGCCAGAGGGGTCTCAATACTGTTAAAGCGGAGGTCCGCCGAAAAAAAAATATTAAAAGCCAGCAGCTACAAATACTGCAGCTGCTGACTTTTAATATATGGACACTTACCTGTCCAGGGAGCCCGCAATGTCGGCAGCCGAAGCCAATCCGTCCATCGGCTCTTGGCTGCTGCTGCCGCCACCATCCTCGGTAAGGGAATAAGGAAGTGAAGCCGTGCAGCTTCACTTCCTGGTTCCCTACTGTGCATGCGCGAGTCGTGCTGCTCGTCCTCTCTGGTCCCTGCTGTGTTCTGGGACCTGTGTGTCTCCCAGAATACAGCGGGGGAGGACAGTGTAGGCGCCGAAAGTGGCGTAGGTCACCGCAAGCACCGCAGTGATCTATGCCAGGAAGTGGGAGCAAATACCTGTATTAGACAGGTATCTGCTCCCTCCTCCCCTCTGAAAGGTTCCAAATGTGACACCGGAGGGGGGGAGGAATCCAAAAAGTGGAAGTTCAATTTTTGGGTGGAGCGGTTCATACCGACACCCATGGCAAATTTGGAATTTTGGTATTAACAGCCTGGCAACAAAGGTATGTCCTTGTAGGAGTTTATATCCCACCACCTTTCAAACCTGAAGTGTTGCACACTATTTTGGAGAGGATTACCCCGTACTGTCCAGCTAAATTGTTATTCCTAGGAGACTTCAATAACACCCTCTCCCCTGATCTTGACAGGCCCATGCCATCACAGTCTTCTACTGGAGACTTGCTTGGGTGGACACTTTCAGCAAGAGTTACTGAGGTGTGGAGGTGGTTACATCCCCAGACTAAAGCTTACTCATGTCTTTCTACCTCATATAAAACCTCCTCTAGAATTGATTACGCGTTTGCAAATCAGCTTATGTTAAATGACAGTGGAGGCAAGATACCTACCTAGTGGGCTTTCTGATCACTCCCCCCTCAAGATTACTATGCGGACCCGGGACAAAAGCAGTGGCTCCATGTGGCGCCTTGGGGCCCACTGGATCTCCCATGACGAGATTTCAGGGCAGACTCCACAAACATTACGTGAATTTTGGGAACATAACGCGGGGTTATTCTCTTTCCCTCCACAGTATGGGATGCCTTCAAGGCATTCACTAGAGGACACTATATGTCAGCAATTAAGGCACTTTATAGACACAGACCAGACTGGGTTCATGGCCCATAAATCAACGGATATTAACCTCCGCAGACTATTCACCAACTTACATGCCATACATGATAATGTGGGAACGGTTGCCTCCTTCGATATCGAAAAGGCATTCGATTCGATAGATTGGCCATTTCTCTAGGAAACGCTTCGGCGGATGGGATTTTTGTTGGTTTTTATTACCAGGCTGCAAACTATATTCATGTCCCCGAAGGCGGCCCTAAGACCGGGAGGTCTTCGAAACCGACTTCGGTCCTTTATGCGCATCTCCTCAGCGTTTCCTCCCCAGATCTGTCAAAGCTCCATCAGCAATGAACGCAGGATATCCCAGGACTAGACACTGAGGATTGAGAGGACATGTGGGATTTCCCCTTCAAAATCCTGGTCTCACTTCGAGCCTGTCTCATGCAATACAAAATACTACACCAGGCGTATATCACCCCGTATAGATTGCATAAAATGAGAACCTCCCTGTCCTCGGAGTGTTGGAGATGTACTGGGGATCCCGGAGATTTTATACACGTCTTCTGGTCCTGTCCAGCAATTAAAAACTACTGGTCACAAGTACTATCTGTAATACAAGAAGTAGTAGGAATGGATATAGCCCCAACCCCGCAGATTTGCCTACTAGGTTTAGTGGAAGAATTAGCCCCCAGGATAGCAGAGAGAACCCTGATAGGACTCCTGCTCTTCTATGCCAGAAAGATGATCACTCTCTGCTGGAAAAAACATGCTCCGCCATCCCTATTGTTGTGGAAAACACATGTCAATAAAGTATTACCACTCTATAAGGAAACCTACCAAAATAGGGGATGCCCAAAAAAATACGATAGAGTGTGGGCCAAATATCAGTGCACTGCTGATGCTCTCAAGGAAAGATAACCCTCAGAGATACATAGTCATGGTAGCGCCACCCTAAGCCTGCTGTGTATGTGTCCTGTCGATGTTCCTTCTGGTCTGGTCTCTGCAGGAGCTTATCCCAATTATCATTAGCAGCTGGCAATATTCACTGTGTTCTCTAACCCCCCCCCGCCAGAAGAAAAAATGGCTTGGCGGGAGGGATACCCCTGTCAACACTAATGCCCTGTACACACGATCGGACATTGATCGGACATTCAGACAACAAAATCCATGGATTTTTACTGACGGATGTTGGCTCAAACTTGTCTTGCATACACACGGTTGCACAAAGTTGTCGGAAATCCGATCGCTCTGAATGCGGTGACGTAAAACACGTACGTCAAGACTAAGTAGCCAATAGCTTTCGTCTCTTAATTTATTCTGAGCATGCGTGGCACTTTGTGCGTCGGAACTGTCCACACGGTCAGAATGTACGCGAATGGATTTTGTTGTCGGAAAATTTTATAGCCTGCTCTCAAACTTTGTGTGTCGGAAATTCCGATGGAAAAAGTCCGATGGAGCCCACACACGGTCGGAATTTCTGACAACAAGCTCCGATCGCACATATTGCATCAGAGAGTCCGACCGTGTGTACAGGGCATAAGTATGATTTTTTAAAAAAAAAACAAACCCATACTTTTCTTTTAAGCAAATGTCTTTCCTGCAACCCGTGTATGGTCTGCCTTAATGTTAACCATTATCTCATTCAAAATTCCCAGCTTCCTCTCAGTCCCCGTCCGTTGGCAATGCTCCTGACATGCTTCACCTGGAAATAGGCTTATCCTCTGCAATTAAGTCCAATATAGGTGAAATGTGTCAAAGAAGCACGGCCAATTGGTGGAGACTGAGCGGAAGCCAGACATTTTAAATGAGATAACGGGTGACATTAACACAGTTCAGCCTGAGCTTGGTATTAAGGCTTTCAGAGTGCTACAGGTGCGACAACACATTTTTTGCTGTCATTCTGTGGTATGTAACCCAAGGATTCAACAGCATAGCTCCCAATTGTCCCTGATTTCAAGGGACTGTCCCTCATTTTGGTCTGACCTATACAGTTGTATATAAAATGCACTACTTATCTATCAAGAAGTGTTTCCCAGTGCTAAACCTTTCATTCAATTTCTAAATTGCTGCACTTGTAAATTCCAATGCCTACATGCTTTTGCTTTTGTCCCTCATTCCCATCTCAGAAAGTTGGGAGATATGCAACAGTAACAGCCTAGATGTTTTTCTGAGTAACATAAAGAAAGAAAAAAATACAAATGAAGTTTAGAGCTCAGCTCTAGAACCTAATGGCTTAAGAGTAGTGTGTTTAGCACATAAATATTGCTGATTAGTTATGATTAAAAAAAAGTCTCTGGTATATGACTGCTGCTGGTGGTGAGGCTGCTTCAAGCGCGGGCTGGGGACCTGGAGACTGTAAAAACAAAAGGGCAGGGGAAAAAAGAGCCACTTCTAGTGCAGTATAGTTTTAATGACAAGTAGCAAAAAGTTAAAACAAATAAAATGCACTCACTTGGTGCTCAATTGGTTAAGGCATGTCAGGAGAAGCAGTGGAAAAAGCCGAGGGAGCCTTGGATAACAGCAACAGGCGTTGTGTGTCAGCGGGAGCTGAAGCCTCGAGGAGACTTCGGAAGACGCTGGCGTGGTCTCTTGGCATGTAAGTGTTCAAGAGCTGTCAGACCTTGGTACCCCCTACCACTGTGCTGGCCAATCAAAATGTTTTTCTGAATCTTTTTAAAGTATTACTAAACCCACAACAGTAAAAATCAGTCTGTATATGCAGTAAAGCACGCTTGTTATACTCACTGTGGTTAATCCTTCACATTGTGCAAAAAGGCTGTTTGAGCTTGTCTTCTCTGATCATCCCCTTCTTCCACAGTCCCCAAACCATCTTCTGAACAGAGGCTAGGGGACAAGCTGCACATGCTCAGTTTGATGTGTATTGCTAGAGAGTTTATTTTTTTCTTGGGAGAGTGCATGTGATCAGCACAGGGCCAATCAGCACTGTCCAGACAGAGCGTTGGGGTCCTGCAGCCTCATAGTTTAATTGAAATGATTAAGAGCTCCAATCGAGCCCAAGGTTATCTGCTGCTGTCTCTAATTTGAAAGTGTTGATATGCATGCATATTAAGTAAACACTCTGAGACACGCTCAGCTCCGTTACTTCTTACACTTCTAATTTATTCAAGGCGGTGCTAATGTTTTATACACACAAATACGTCATTGCTATTTAAATCTAATAGGTACATCTCATTGGTTAAGATAGAAAAAGAAAATGGAGAATCTTCATAACGAGGTCTGGCTGATCTTGGTTTTATCTTCAGTTCTGCGTTCTTCTGATGTGTGGGATGTAGGGGGTACCCGCCATCTTGAGAAAATATAGGAACAGAGCAAACCTGTATACTTATATAATGAGTAAGGAGAAAAATATGTATGCACATAAGAAAATAGACATTTTCAGATTATTATTATCTACATCACATTCCTTCACAATCCCCCCTAAAATGACTATTTTCTCTTTTCTGTCCCTAATACTAAAGGTCCCACTTTGGCCTGGCCCTTCTCCTCAGCAACTCTTTTAGGCTGTATATAGAATTGGGCAGCAACTGTTCACTTCCCTCCTCGATACAGCTGGAGAGGTGCAGTCAGGCGCTATCTATCCCTAAAACCCTATCGGATTGTGAGATTATGGACAGGGAGTGACTGTAGGGGAGTGAAGGGTTTGTCATCTTCCATCATAAGGGGGTCCTCTTCTTCTTGGTGGAGAAATGTAGGTGTGCTATTGTCTACAGCCTTGCTCATTAACTTTTTTTCAAAAGGTAGAATACAGCATACAATCAGGGCTAAAAGGACCAGGATTATTAATACCATTACCCGTATCTGGGCAAGCACCTTCTGCCACCCACTCATCCAGCTAAAGTATTGATCCCATGGGTCTGTGATACCTGAGTTCTTCTTCAACTCCAGTGACAGATCTTCTAATTTCTTTATAGCTAAAGTAACCTTACCATTTGGGCCAATATTATCAGGAATGTATGTACAACAGGTTCCCTTTTTTTTCCTATGATTTTACAAAACACCTCCTTTCCCAGATAGCACCATGTCTAAGGCCATCAGGTCCTGGAATGTCATGTAGGAAGTGGGGGCTAACTGGTCAGCAATTCCCTGGAGGGCATCTTTAGAGTAATTTACAAATCTCTGTTGGTTATAATATGTGTAGTGTCAGGTCACCTAGAGGCTGGGTGACAGATGCACACCGTTGGGATCAGGAGTGCACCGCAAGGTAGTGGACCCTACGGGTGACTGCTGCGGATTGAACCCTGGGAGGTTCGGGAAGCAGGTCTACTGGATCACTGACACAGATCCCACTGGGAGCTAGAGCATAGATTCCCCAGGGCGCGGAGTCTAAGAGCCAGCAGGTGTTCACCAGAGCCTTTAATGGTAAGGATGGACTGCGCTGCAGTCTGGCTCCAGGTCGCGGCCCCCAGGGTCTCACAGCTCACACTCACCGTAGACTACAGGAGAAGAGGAAGGAGGCAGCAGGCTGGAACATCAGGGTCACAGGCAAACAGGGATGGTCGGGAACACGCCAAAGTCGGTAACAGGAATCAGATGTATGAAACACAGCAAGTACACACAGAGGCTAACACACAATGGTTGATCAGCACTGCTGGCTTGCATTGCACAGGTTAATATAGGGTTCCCTGATAGGGCCTGGGGTGGGGCCATGCTTAGAGGAGAGGTTACAAAAGCAGTCAGGTGAGGGTCAGCTGGTCTCTAGGTATGAACACATGGAGACAGGTATGCTGATCGACAAACTCTATTGCATAACCATGACATGTAGTTAATCCAATCTACATTCTTGCTGACAGTTGTTATGGGGATCAAAGACTCAAAACCAGCTTTTACCTGATCCCTGGCTTTAAACTAATCAGGGACCCCCCTTGTAACCCTTATGACATGTATGTATACATGAGGGTCAAAGCTTCCGGAGAGAGCTGCTCGCTTCCTCCTCTGACTGTGTGCTGGGTTAGTGTATGTATCAGGGGTATCTTCGGTTAGGATATGGGGGCTTTCTATTTTCATCTTTTTTGTCTAATGCACTCTGTGGTCGCCCAGTCTGGCCCTGTGTTCCAACCCACTGGCCCCCACAGAAACCACAACTCTGTCCCCAGTAACTCTCTGTGTGGCATACATATATGTCCTTACCGTCAGGGATATCACTGTACCAATGGCATCACCATGAAGGGTTAAACGGACAAGGTACTATGTCACAGTAATCTAAGGTAAAGGTGGTCACATGTGTACCTGAAGAGTTACACCAAAACGTAATTATGTTATCATTTTTGTGATGGCCACCCCCTGCCCCCCCCCCCCCCCTTAGATCAAACAGAAAAAGGATATGCAGCACCCGAAAACACGCTCTCCTGCAGTGATAAGCGTGCATTCAGGTGTTCTTCCTGGCCAACTTGACTGAGGTGGCTGTGGTCACCAAAACTTGGAATGGACCATCATAACTTGGCTCAAGGATCTCCAGACAGTAGTTGGTGTGTTCCTGTATCTAATTCAGGATCTGGAATGGAAGAAAACACCTGGACATGCATTCAGGTTAATTCTCGTGATAAAGTGGTTACATAATTAGTCAACACATCAGACTGTAACTGTAACTGTTGTGGAAAGTAACAACCAAGTCTGGGAGCTGAACCAAACAAAATTTCATAAGGGGATAGGGCATGTTTCCCCCGGGGGTGTGTCTGATACTGAACAGGGCAATGGGCCAACTCATGTTAGTCTATTGGGCCATCTTTAACATCCTGTTTTTAGTGTCCCATTCATCCTTTCTACCTTCCCGCTACTTTGAGGGTGGTATGGGATGTGTAGTGCCAACTGAACCCCCAGTGCTGCCCAAATCTCTTTAGTAAGGGTTGCTGTTAAGGTTGGACCCTGATCTCTCAATATCACCTCTGGGACCCCAAATCTACATACTATCTCACTTAGTAGTTTCTTAGCTGTGGTCCTGGCAGTCGTGACCACTTCCACTAGAGCGTATTCGAATCTGCCACTTCTTGGCACTTGAGAATGATCAATTTGCATCCTCTGGAATGGGGTATAGGGCTTTTGCCAGGTGCTTCTTCTGTGCTTCTTCTGTGCATCCTGGGTTACATTTGGTGCAGATAATGCATGATCTGCAGAAGTTGTCGGTCAGTGGAGTAACTCTTGGTGCAACATTTGTTGATAAGAGAGTTCATAAAAGTCTTTGTCAAGTGGGCAGCTCCATGTGCCCATTGCACCACAGCTGGGTACATACTCCTGGGTAGACAAGGCTTCTTGTTGCACTCGAATAGTCCATTTCTGAGAGTTGCTCCTCTCCGTTTCCAGCTTTCCTTCTTATCCGGACTTGTTGTTTCCTGTAGTTCTTTTAGATAAACTCTGTCCACTGGGAAAGTCTGTAAGGTAAGCACGGGGTGGTCTTCTTCTACCACCCTGCTGTCCACTTCCCGTGGACCACCAGCTGTCTGTTTGGCAGCTGAATTGGCTAGATGATTGCCTCAAGCTTCTTTTGAGTTCATTTTGTCGTGTGCTTTACTCAGAATAGTCACTTGGGTTGGGAGAAGCAAGGCATCAATTTTTCACAGGTGTTCCTGCAGCCGTCAGGAATCCTCTGTCCTAGATAACACCATTATCACGGGCAATGCTGAAAGCATATCTTGAGTCCATATGAATGTTAGCTCTTTTTCCCTCTGCCCATTTACATGCTGTAGTAAGTGCTTACAGCTCTGCCTCCTGTGCAGACATCACCGGTGGTAAGGCTTCAGCTTGTAGAACAGTATAGAGTAATGCTGTCCAGTAGGAGGGAACACAGGAGTCTCAAGTGTCTGGTAGTGGACAAGTGTTTCGTCTGGATCTTGGTTGAATATGGCAACAACGTCATGGGGGGCAAGCACAACGAGGCAGTGTCCGAGGACCAAGTTCAAAGTTTTGTCAAGCAAGGCTTGTGTAGCAAATCCAGCTCGCAGACACAATAGGCCTCCTCTTGCTACCGCATCCAGCCGACAGGAATAATATCCTATGGGGCGTAGGCTGATGCCGTGTGATTGGGTGAGTACACCTGCAGCATGTCCCAGACGTTCGGATACAAAGAGCTTGAGCGTTTTGCCGTAGGCTGGGAGCCCTAGCGCCTGAGATGGCACACTTGAGGGCCTCAAACTTAGATATTTCTTCAGGAGACATCTGGAAGGGTCTGATTGCAGAGCATCAGTAGGAAGGCTTCTGGAATCCATGCTCTGCACTAGGAAATTAGTCCAAGGAAAATGACAGGTGTTGAGCACCTCTGCATTTTGGGCTTTGAGGCTCTGCAGCCCTGGTTGGCAAGATAGCACAACAGGCTTTCTGAGGTGACTTCAACAGGGGGTAAGTCAGCTGCACAAAGGAGAAGGTCATCAACATGTTGGAAGAGAATCACTTCCGGGTGTTCCTCCTGTCATGTGTCAAGGATGATAGCCATAGCTTTTGCAAACTGGCTTGGAAAGTTCTGTGCCCCTTGTGGCACAACTATTTAGGTATGTTGCCGTTTCTTTCCGTGGATGAATGCAAAAAGGTACCAGCAGGAGGGGTGAGGGTGGACACTGAAGAAAACGTTTGTAAGGTCCACCTCTGTGAGGTACTTTGCAGTCAAAGGCATCCACAGCAGGTACCTGGTTCTCCTTTAGGATTCTCTTCTTGGGGTTATTGTGGTTTCCGGGGCAATGAAGCGCCCTCTTTTAGCTTGACTGAAACTGGTGGCACCTTTAAGTGACCGTTGTCTTCCGGTCCTGTGGACCATAGGCACGCAGGGATTCTGTCAAGTTTTTGCTTCATTAAATGTCATCAGGAGAGGCAGAGAACACAAAGCAGATGAGTCTTCTAAAGATAGGGGAGTATGTAACTTCATCCCCCCTTCAGGCGTGTCCTGATTGAGGCCTGTAGTCTGGACAACACATCAGCTCCTAGTAGATTCAAGGGACATGTAGAGGACACCACAAATCTGGCAAACAAATCAGGAAATGTCCCCACTTGGAGTGGCTCTACAAATGGACTGGAGCGGAGCACCCCATCCACTCCCACGCAGGAAACGTGTGTGTCTCTTTTCATAGAGGGAGAAACTCAGATCATCAAAGGCCTGTACGAGTTTAGTATGATACTTCTTCAGACTCCCCTTTATCTTGGGTAATATCTTGGATTGTGGTCTTCTGATCCGTTAACTTCTCCTTTGCCCAGTCATGGAGTTGTGCACAGAACTCCACGCCTGAGGTGTAGGAAGTGGCACTTGTCAGGCTGGCATCATTGAAGGCCGTCTGCATGACTGGCCAAAAGACATATCCTGCTTTGATTTGGCATAGGCTGATCAAGTCTCTCCAGGCAGCTGAGTAAGTTTCTTGTATCTGCACTATCCTGTGGTAGAAGGGAATTGGCTGCTTCTCTGGGTCAGGCAGACCTGTCACTAAGGCCTCTGCTTGTGATAGAGTAAAAGCGACATACATCACTGGTGCTCCTTCTGGTAACCGAGACTGTTGTTGGGGCGGGGGCTGGCAAGAGGCACTGTTCCTTACGGTTGCCAGCATGTGTTTGAGATCCTCTCAGAACTGAGAGTCTGGAGCCGGATTGGGGGTTAAATCAGTGGGTGGCTTTGCTGCCTGCTGTTGGGCTTCCCACTCAGATGCTTCTTCATCATTAACATATCCGGCCTGGGAATGTGATGCTCCCGTATTGGGGAAGACAGGTGTGTGGTATGAACCATCTTGGTTTAAAACAGGGAGGGCTGGGTACAGGCTGTTTAAGCTTACTGGGTGTACCAAGATGGCCGCCGGCAGGAAGTGCACTGGGCTGGGTAGAAAGTGAAGGCATGGGTGCACTAAGATGGCCGCCGGGCTGAGTTGTCACAGTGGGTGGTGCTTGGGTGGTGAGAAAGGAGTGGTTGTTAGACGGAGGGCAGTGCTGTCCCTCCCCTCCTTTGTTTCAAGTTCCAACATATCATCAGCTCTGTGATACACATACATAATACAATTGCCATCTTTCTTAACTTCCTTTATCCAATTTTCTTTATCACACAGGATTTTTCTCCCTGTTTCTTCAGCAACATAACTTTCGCCACTTCTTTCAACTTTGTTAACTATTTCAACATCTTCTTCTCTCCTTCTTTACAATATCACTTTCTTTACAATCTCACTTTCTTTACAATATCACTTTCTGTTTATCGGCTAACGGCTTGAGAGGAGAATACATACAACCAAGGGGTTAATATTTTTCTCAGCGTTCTTTATCAACAAATTCCTTCGGTGGGGGCTCATACTGCGCTCCAAGTTGCTACTGTCTGCTATAACCCTGTAATGTACGGTTAATCTCAGAACAAGAACAAACACGTCAGGGGTAGTGAGGAGCAACGGCCCGCGACCCAACAGATCCCCCGGGCAGCCCCCCCTCCGACCTTAACCAGTCCCCACCCCAACCCCTCTCGTGTATAGCAAACAGTAAACCACAAATACACTCACGACAGGACATTACACCTGCCACTCTTCGAACTGCAAAATTTCAGCAGGCTAAGATAACCCCAGGGGCAGACATCACCCCCTTAAACCCAGTTAAAGGCCACCATTACAGTTACCTCCCAGAGGCCGACAGCACATCTGGGGGTGATACATCTGTAATGCTTTCAGACTGCAACGCCAGCAGCTGAGATAACCCTCAAAGATTCGACGAACCCAGAGTAACCCGTCCCATAACCGACTACCACAATAACCCATCTCATTCCAGAAGCCGACAGCTCGTCTGGAGATGAGAACACACATGTAGCACTTTTAGACTGCTGAGTTTCGTAGCCCAAAGAATGGCAGACAGTGAACAAATACAGTCAGCAGAAACCCATTGGCAGGTTCGTTAAAACAACCTCAGGCGAGGAAATACCTGCCTCTAAGACAGTCTCAGCATACCGACAGAATCCAGCCGTCAACCGAAAGATAAGAGAGTCGTACAGTGGTAAGAATATAAATCAAACTTACCGGTACTGTTAGGGCTGCGCAAACCCCACTCTCATCAATCAGTTAACGCCCGAATGCTTATCACGGTATAGCTTCGACTGTAGCCTGAGGTCCCGGGTTTCGGCACCATCTGTTATGGAAATGATTAAGAGCTCCAATCGAGCCCAAGGTTATCTGCTGCTGTCTCTAATTTGAAAGTGTTGATATGCATGCATATTAAGTAAACACTCTGAGACACGCTCAGCTCCGTTACTTCTTACACTTCTAATTTATTCAAGGCGGTGCTAATGTTTTATACACACAAATACGTCATTGCTATGTTAGTCTAATAGGTACATCTCATTGGTTAAGATAGAAAAAGAAAATGGAGAATCTTCATAACGAGGTCTGGCTGATCTTGGTTTTATCTTCAGTTCCGCGTTCTTCTGATGTGTGGGATGTAGGGGGTACCCGCCATCTTGAGAAAATATAGGAACAGAGCAAACCTGTATACTTATATAATGAGTAAGGAGAAAAATATGTATGCACATAAGAAAATAGACATTTTCAGATTATTATTATTATTATCTACATCACATTCCTTCACAATAGGACAATCAGAGCATAATAAACACTCTCCTACAAGCTTTAACCAGACACTGATAGAAGTCACAAGACTGCTATATACCGCTGAGGAGAAAAGGTATTTAGCAGTTTATATTTACTAAAATAATTGCGTTCCCATGTTCTGTGTACTGTGGGAGACAAGATATAGTGAATCAGGGATACAAATATTCTCTTTCTAAAAGATAAATGTAAATACAAAAGGGTATGCATCATAATGGGTGTAGATCAGACTTCCACAAGAGGTCCTCAGGTGTGCCGCGGGATCAGGAGAGAGAAGGGCTGTCAGATGAACCCGATCTCCCGACTCCCAGCCGAACTGTACATCGGCACTGTGAGAAGCTCTGTCAGCTCAGCAAAGTGAAAGTAAAGGGAGGGAGAGTGTGCTGTGCTCTTTGCATCCCCCTACAGTGCAGTACCTGGCTGAATGAGGAAAGGTACTGTGCTAGAACATTTTAAAAGGGCTATACATGTGTGTACATGTGTGTGTATTTGTGTGTGTATATGTGTGTGTACGTGTGTGTGTGTACACATGTCTGTATGTGTACATTTGTGTGTACATGTGTGTGTGTGTGTGTGTTTGTATATGTGTACATGTGTACGTGTGTGTACACGTGTATTTATGTGTGTGTATGTATGTATGTATGTACATATGTATGTATCTGTATACGTGTGTGTGTTTGTGTGTACATGTGTGTGCGTGTGTGTGTGTATATATGTGTGTGCATGTGTGTGTATGTATGCGTGTGTGTATGTGTGTGTATGTGTATGTGTGTACATGTGTGTGTGTGTGTGTGTATGTGTCTGTGTGTGTGTACATGTGATTGTCTGTCTGTGTGCGTGTACACGTGTGTGTGTATACATATGTGTCTGTGTGTGCATGTGTGTACTTTGTGTGTGTGTGTACATGTTTACCTGTGTGTCTGTATATGTATGTACATGTGTCTGTTTGTACATGTGTTTGTATGTGTGTACACATGTGTCTGTCTGTGTCTGTAGGTGTGCATATATACATGTGTCTGTCTGTGTCTGTAGGTGTGCATATATACATGTGTCTGTCTGTGTCTGTAGGTGTGCATATATACATGTGTCTGTATGTGTGTGTGTGTGTGTGTGCATGTGTCTGTATGTGTGTGTAGATGTATGTGTGTATGCATGTTACTTTTAATCCTGACCCCTCTATTCCTGTACCTTTAGAACTGCTTTTGCAGGGCTTGTTTGTGATAGCAAGGACTGCTGCTCCTCTGAAAAGCAATCCATGCTCAGATTGCTTTTCAGAGGCATTTGACAGGCGATAAAGAGGCAATATGTTGCCTCCTCACCACCTGGTTTAAGCCCGTAAATGCAGCATAACTACACTGCAACCATGCAATGCACACAGTTGCGGGGTAGTTGCAGTACAGCCCCATTCTTCCTGAGTATACCTCCAGCTGCAGCCACAATATGTGTACACCCCCAGCGGCTGCCTCTGCAGCTAAAGGGGGAGACGTTGGGGGTGGTAAAAACAGCTTTTTTACCGTCCCTCCAACCTGACATGTGAACAAACCCTTAGTTCACATCTGTGTGGCTGCGTGCTGCGTGTAAGGTAGCTCATTTATTTTTCATTGGGCTTCCCTACCCACAGAAATGCATGGAAAGAAGTCCCCGACCCTTTTTTAAAATTGCGCTGCACCAAAAGCACCCCATATTTGCCAATGTGTGGTGTACCATTAAGAATAAATGGCACCCCTAAAGAGCAGAGCATTTGTCTGTGTGTCAGGAAGGAGCGTGATTTTGCGCACGTTCCGCGACACACAGTAACGTGAACCAAGCCTTGTACAGGGGTGCCTCAAGACTGAGAAACACTGGTGTAGATAATAGGCCTGTATAATGTGATCTCTTTGGTGTTGGGAACCTGGAACTCTCCTCATTTTATATTCACAGGTGTGGTAACTGTGTGTAACAAAGCCACGTTAGAAGCCATGATGCAGAGAAGCCCTCACCACCACCTTCTCCCACCTCGTTCCTATCTTGATTTGCACTAATTTTTGGTTGTTTTATAATAGATCACAGTTTTCAGTTTACAGACTTCAGTCATCTACGGCAAGAAAAAAATCAAAAAAGAAGTAATACAAAGTAATTGGACATAAAAGTCATTCAGTTCTTAGGCTGCATATGACTTGGGATGCCCTTTTCTCTCTGTTCCTAACAATGGAATACAAAACATTTTGGGTGACAGCTTCATCTTGCTTCATTTTGCATTTATGCATTGTTCTGCTGATTTTGCAGTATTATCTTGGTCAACAATGAATCTGAGCTTGAAGTGAAAACGTTTATGGTTTTCCCTCATCACAAGGTCACATACACAGACCAATTATTGCTTCAGGATCATTACGTTAGTCAATAGCGTTCAGTATTTTTCTGTAACAATGCAGGCAGTTTAGAAGGTGCTTGAAAGCTCATCATAATAATAGAAGTACAGTGCTGTGCCTGGGAGGTGATAGTGGATGTTCAACAATGGGGATTATGTTTATGTTTAGAAAAAAAATGCTGTTAGACATTGCTGTGTATTGTTGGAACCACTTAGAGATCAAAATGTGACAGTTTCAAAGTTTGAAGCAAACAGGAAAACAGTTTACTTCAAGCAATGTTGTGTGCTTTTCTCTTAACTTTAAAGGTAACCTGCTTGGATGTATTCACATTTATTTAAAAAACAGGAGGTAGAGAAAATAGCAAAAACACATGTATCAAGGACCCAGTAAGCCAGGGATAGGCAAACTTTCAGAGGTTGAGATCAACCTGGATCTACCTGGACATGTAGGAAATCTTTGCCACCCTTAAAAAAAACAAAAAAAAAACCCCTACAATAAAAACACATAGTGGGGTTGATTTACTAAAGGCAAATCCACTCTGCACTACAAGTACACTGCAAGTGCACTTGGAAGTGCAGTCACTGTAGTTCCAAAGGGAAGATCTGAAACTAGGGGGAAGCTCTGCTGATTTTATCATCCAATCATGTGCAAGCTAAAATGCTGTTTTTTATTTCCCTTGCATGTCTCCCTCAGATCTACAGCGACTGCACTTCCAAGTGCACTTTCGAATGCACTGGCAGTTCACTTGTAGTGCAAAGTGGATTTTCCTTTAGTAAATAACCCCCAGTGTGTCACGGTAGTGTCTTCTACCCCACTTCAAATCACTGCCCCCCAGTAATATATAATGCCCCCCCAACTGTAGTGTCCTCTGCCCCCCCCCCACACGGTAGTGTATTCTGACCCCCCCAACAGTAGTTTCCTGTGCCCCCCAAAGCAGTGTCCTCTGCCCTTCTGCTCCCACTGTAGTGCCCTCTGCCCCCCATAGCAGTGCCCTCTGCCATCCCCCTCCACTGTAGTTCCCTCTGCCCCCCATAGCAGTGTCCTCTGCACCCACCCCCACACAAAGTAGTGTCCTCTGCCGCCCCTCTGTAGTGCCCCCCTCTCCATATCAGTGCCCTCAGCAACCCCCCCCCCTACAGTAGTGTCCTCTGCCCGCCATAGCAGTGTCCTCTGCACCAAACCCCCCCAGTAGTGTCCTCTGACCCCTCAGTAGTGCCCTCTGCCCCTTCAGTAGTACCCTCCCCCAATAGCAGTGTCCTCTGCAACCCCCCCCCCCCCCACAGTAGTGTCCTCTGCCCCCCATTGCAGTGTCCTCTGCCCCCTCAGTAGTGTCCTCTGACCCCTCAGTAGTGCCCCCCCCAATAGCAGTGTCCTCTGCAACCCCCCCCCCCACAGTAGTGTCCTCTGCCCCCCATTGCAGTGTCCTCTGCCCCCTCAGTAGTGCCCTCCCCCCATAGCAGTGTCCTCTGCAATGCCCCCCCCCCACAGTAGTATCCTCTCCTCTGCTCCCCCTGCATAGCACTATCCTCTGCCACTCTATAGCTGTTTCCCCTGTCACTCCCAACACACAACTGTGGGTAGCTCTCTCCTACCTAACAAACTGATGATTGGTTGCTAGGACCCCCTAACAACCAATAACTTGCTAATTAACTTGCAAAGTTAACTAAAGCAGCTCCCAGTCCCGCCGTCCATCCAGCACGGTTTTGCCTATCACTCCTCTCTGCTAGTGAAGGGAGAGTAACGCCAGCACAGCCCTGATCGTGATCCACATGTCGGCTTTCCGCGATTGACAGGTAGATCGCAAACAACAGGTTGCCGACCCAGGTAGTAAGCAGTAGGGCCACTCTATTCCTTCAGAGCAGCTTTAGGGCCCTTTCCCACTGTCGCACATTTGCTGCGCTAGAAAGCACCTTTCCAGCATGACAAAAGCGTATCAGAATTCTTTCCCTTTTCACATCACTGCACTGCGGTTGTGCTGTGTTCTGAAAAGTGCTGCATGCAGCATCTTTGGTGCGCTTTCCAAAAGCACACCAAAGATGCATCCTCCATTGAAATGAATTGGAACCTCACTGAAAAAGCTCCCAGGGTGTGTTTTTTGGTGCGTTTTCACGTGACATTTTTTGTAAAAAAAAGATGTTGGTTGTTAAGGAACCGGCACCCGCCGGCGTCCTTAGCAATCAGTAAATAGCTACACATATGCCCCCGTACTTCCATGGTCCGTTCAATTTTCCGTTCGGTTCGGCCCCAACTTTCAGTTCAAGGTTTGGTCCAGCCCCCCTTTCCTCCCCACACATTCAGAGTGGTTCACCGTTCCTGTCCTGCCCAGTTTTCCTGGCTCCTCCCACCTCTCTGTAGTGTTCTGTGTAACAACCGGGGGCAAAAGATTGTGGGCTCTGCCTTTGCATTGCTGGCCGGACCACTCAAACAGAGTGGAGCTTGGTGACCACAATGGATGTACAGGGGGGCACTGTATGTGTAGGTATTCACTTGTTAAGGATTTTGGCAGGTTCCGACTCCTTAACAACCAATGAATTGCAGGTTATTAAGGAGCCCACACCTGACAGAGTCCTTAACAACCAGCCATTCATATGCTTTTTAAAAAAATCGCATTGTGCATTTTAATAGTGCTGCAGTGTGAAAGCAGCCTTAGGGGTTGATTTACTTAAGGCAAACAGACTGTGAAC
Source organism: Aquarana catesbeiana (assembly GCF_042186555.1). Taxonomy (NCBI): domain Eukaryota; kingdom Metazoa; phylum Chordata; class Amphibia; order Anura; family Ranidae; genus Aquarana; species Aquarana catesbeiana. Next base: position 865,233,896 of record NC_133324.1, read on the forward strand.
TTTGCAAAGAGCAGTTGCACTCTGTAAGTGCAGTTGCTCCAGAGCTTACCCTGTTTCCCCGAAAATAAGACCTAGCGTGATTGTCGGTGATGACTGCAATATAAGCCCTACCCCCCAAATAAGCCCTAGTTAAAGTCCTTGTAGGTCTTATTTTCAGGGTAGTTCTAATTTTCGGGGAAACAGGGTAGGGCTTATTTGGGGGGTAGGGCTTATATTGCAGCCATCACTGACAATCATGCTAGGTCTTATTTTCGGGGAAACAGGGTAGTAAATGAGGTAAAGCTTCACTTCGCAAAGAATACCCAATCACGTGCAAGGGAAATTAAAAAAACAGCATTTATGCTTTTATGCTTGTACATAATTGGATGGTAGAAGTCAGCAGAGCTTCTGTTCATTTACGAAGCTCTGGAGCAACTGCACTTTACAAAGTGCACAGTCTTCTTGCCTTTAGTAAATCAACCCTTTTGTCTTATGCCAGCCATACACGGTTCGAATTTCGATTTCGAAAATCGTATCAAAGAATTTTCTTACGAATTTCGCACCATTAGTGGGCTGCACCAACGGCCGATTTTCGTGCGGCAATCAAATTTGAGAAATCGAACATGATGGAAATGTTTTGAAAAACGAACAATTTTCTAATCAATGATGGGGGAATCGTGCGAGAAATGTTATAAGAAAAGAAAATTTACGGAGAGAAAAGAAGATTCCCGCCCACGAAAATTCTTTTCTTTAGCAACATGAGGTGAAATTGAAGGCTTGGTCGGCCGAATTTCGAAAATCAATGGTGGTACCATTGGATCACAAAAAAAAGAACTTTCTGATTTTGAAAAAAAAATTTGTACGAAATTCGACCATGTATGGCCTGCTTTAGAATGCTCTTACACAAGTCCTGTACTGCATATGGCGGGATTCTGTAACATTTTTTTTCTTTAAAGTCCTTTGAGGGGTCAATGAGGTAAAAAATCTTTTTATACTGTGCACCAGAACTTTGGTTGCTTTTTAGCTGCTGCCCACCTTGTAGTTTCATTTGGGTTTTTACTTTATTTTACATTTTTATATACATTTTCAAATATATGGTTGGAGTTTAGTGTTTTACATTTTTTTTTTGGGGGGGGGCTAGTATATTTTACTTTAATATCATTTTGCTAGGATCTATTTTTTTTTCTTTTGGGGATAGCAGTATGAAATTAAGTTTCCTTTTTAAATGTTATTTTTTTACCAGTTCCTATTCACAATACTTATGTACATGGGATTTTTTTCATTTTTATTTTTAATACATTTACAAAGATTTCAAACAAACTTCTTTCCTGTTGTCATTATGGGGTATTGTTTGTAGAATTTTGAGGAAAATAATGAATTTAATCCATTTTGGAATATAGCTGTAACAAAACAAAATGTGGAAAAAGTGAAGCGCTGTGAATACTTTCCGGATGCACTGTAAGCCATGCAATAATTTAAAAGTAAAAAATCTATTACACATTGTGACAGAGCGAGACCCTGTCACTATGGAAATGGAGGAAAATGTGATACAGGATTCACATTAATGCCGCATACACACGATCGGACATTCCGACAATAAAATCCATGGATTTATTTCCGACGGATGTTGGCTCAAATTTGTCTTGAATACACACAGTCACACAAATGTTGTCGGAAATTGTGACGTACAACACGTATGACGAGCCGAGAAAAATTAAGTTTAATAGCCAGTGCGGCTCTTCTGCTTGATTCCGAGCATGTGTGGAATTTTGTGCTAGGAATTGTGTACACATGATTGGAATTTTCCGACAACGGATTTTGTTGTCGGAAAATTTGAGAAACAGCTCCGATGGAGCCTACATGTTGGATGGAGCCTACACACGATCAGAATTACCGACAACAAGCTCACATTGAATATTTGTTGTCGGAAATTCCGACCGTGTGTATGCGGCATTAGGGTTAATCTGAGGTTCCGGACTATCACCTCTGAGCGGAGAAAGCTGTGTTTTGCTTTTTGCTGGATTCTGTAGTTCTGGATTGGAACTTTCAATCCTGTTTCCAGATTTTTACCAGGTGACTGCAGCTTGCCTGAGTATACAGTTGCACAGGGTTGTCATATACTTTAAGCCTGAGGATAGCTCTGAGCCATAGGCGTTCTGTTAGTGACTCTCTCTGTTTTCCTCCCCTGCATGAATAACACATCAGCAGACAGTCCAGTCATTTTAAAACATAAACTTAATTCTTTTCCTTGCTGCATGTTAGAAAAGAACTTGCAATATTTACAGTCTATGGCTCCAGGAAGTATGAGTTACCTCTTAATCTTTGGTTCCTTTAATAGTAGTTCTATCCTTTTCCCTTAGTGAACCGACCAGTGCCTCTCTGAAAAACACTTGGGTATGTGGATGTTAGAAGTACCAGGCCTTACCTGCCTCGACTCCCGCAATCCTCCCGGGTCAGTTTAGGAAAAGTCCGGCCGCACCCCGATCTACTTCATCCTTTTAGCAACTGCTTCCTGCTCCGCATGTCCAGAACCATCCCAGCCGGTGACGCCTGGGCCATGGGCCATGACTCCCGGAGTTTCTTTCGGTACTTTAGCGTTGATGAACCACCCAGCACTGAGGTCTCTGAACCCTCAGACCTTCAGGTTCAAGTTCTGCTATCCAGCACTGAGAGCATTACACCCCCAGGCCTTCAAGCCTGCTCCTTGCTGATCACATCTTTGCAACCTTTCTGGATTCAATTCCCATCTCCAATCACACCAGGAAAAATGTGACCTTAGTTTTTATAACAGTCCCGCCTCTGCCCAAACAAAACAATGATTGGCTCAGTCTCCAAAAACTACCTGCCACTCTGCTCCTTCAGTCCACCCACTTTCCAGAACATTTCAGGGAAAGTAATGGAAATCTTGCAGGGCAGAGTGTAGGTGGCCACACCCTCCTCTACTCTATCAATTCTCCCAACCAAATTAACCAACCAGCTTACACCAACAGGGTAAAACACTGGCAACTTTACCTGACACTAATCCTAATTAAAGCGGAGGTTTGACAAAAAAATATTAAAAGCCAGCAGCTACAAATACTGCAGCTGCTGACTTTTAATATATGGACACTTACCTGTCCAGGGAGCCCGCGGTGTCGGCAGCCGAAGCCGATCCGTCCTTCGGCTCTCGGCTGCTGCCGCCGCCATCCTCAGTAAGGGAATCAGGAAGCGAAGCCGTGCGGCTTCACTTCCTGATTCCCTACTGCGCATGCGCGAGTCGTGCTGCTCGTCCTCTCTGGTCCCTGCTGTGTTCTGGGACCTGTGTGTCTCCCAGAATACAGCGGGGGAGGACGGGGTAGGCGGCGAAAGTGGCGTAGGTCACCGCAATCACCGCGGTGATCTATGCCAGGAAGTGGGAGCAAATACCTGTATTAGACAGGTCCCCCCTCCCCACTGAAAGGTGCCAAATGTGACACCGGAGGGGGGGAGGAATCCAAAAAGTGGAAGTTCCAATTTTGGGTGGAACTCCACTTTAACTAACTAGCACACACCTAAGTGGGTGGACGATATATATATATATATATATATATATATATATATATATATATATATATATATATATATATATATATATATTTTTTTTTTTTATTGAAAAAAAACATTTATCAATGTAAACAAACAGAATTTTGGTTAACTTATTAATTAAATAATCTTTCAACAAACAAAGCTTTTAAATAAATCTCTAAATCAAATAAGCAATTTTAAAAACTGCACGGTAAGTAGGATTTTTTTTAATAAGTGTCATGTTTTAATATCCTGAATTGTATTTACTGCTTTAAATAAATTTGTTAGATCCCCCAGCAATAATAGATTCCCTCAGCAACAACAGATCCCCCAAGAACAAGACATCTCCCCAGCAACAATAGATTTCTCACGACAGCTAAAGATTCACCAGCAACAATGAATTTCGCCCAGCAACAATAGACACCCCCCAGCAACAATAAATCCCTCCCATTAACAATAGATTTCCCCAGCAACAATAGATCACCCCACAAGAAAATACCCCCCAGCAACAATAGATCTCCCAGACTGTGGGAATATGGGAAGCAGTTAATATACACTTGGTATTTATTTTTTTATACCAAAGACATGTACGCACTTTTTGGCTGACAAGCCAGGGTTCATATAGTTTTAATTGTATATGTAATATATATATTTTAGGGCTGTGGAAATTAAATATTATTTCCTTGATTAATCGTTAATTTTTTTGATCGATCAAAATTTTTTTGATAGGTAGGCTGCTTGCCCTGGGGCCGCTCTGGGCCAAACTGTGGCTGCAGCGAAGCACTCCGCTCCCTCCTCCTCCACTATACACAGTCTGCGGGCATCCCCTACTGTGTGTCTCTGAGTTTATGACGTGTGACGTCCTAGCCATGCCCCGCTATGTCCGGCTTCGGCTGTTGCCATAACAACAGTGCTAAATCAGCTAAAAGTAGTTGGATCTGTATGTGCATTATAATTCATCGAAATTAGTCGATTAATCGATTAAAAAAGAAACGATTGATCGAACACAAAAATTTTAATCAGTAACAGCCCTAATATATTTATTTTTACACAAAATATATATATATGTATATATATATATATATATATATATATATATATATATATATGTGTAATATTGTGTATATATATATATATATATATATATATATATATATATACAATTAAAACTATATGAACCCTGGCTTGTCAGCAAATAAGTATGTAATATATATAGTGACAAGCCAGGGTAAGGTTCATCAATTGGTTGGCTATTTTTTTTTTTTTTTTTTGGTGCATCATTTGCCCACCCTCTGCCCTGCTCAGTGCTTCAGTGCTGTCTCTCTCTCTCACTCACCTCGATCTAGCAGGCTGCCTGAAGCCACTCGCCTGCCACTATCCAGGCTAGTCTGCTGCTTCTAAGGGAGAGAAAGCCAGAGGGGGGATGTAGATCACTCCGCCGGCGCCTGGGACCAGCAGCCGGAACTATAGAAGCTGCATCAGCAAATGCGGCACCCGGCTTGGTTGCTCCGCGGCTGTGGTCCTAGTTCCCTCTCTGCTCAATCCTCCCACTCGCAGCACACAGCTGTTTTTGCCGGCTGGACCTGACCCCAGGCAGTGTTGGTGACTGAGTTACACAGGGACATGTTGCAGGCAGTCAGAGGCAGGCAGCACAAAACAAAAGGTGTGAAACACAGACAGAGCACAGTGATGAATAGGGTGTGCCTGGGCACACCCGGCACACCCCGTGGGCACGCCTATGCTCTGAGCTCTCAGTTTGGAGACATCCTACATTGTGGGAGGCCCAAGGGTCTCATCCAGGGGTCAGAGGACCCTCAGCCAGGTGCTTTGTTTGAGAATCCCTTGTCTCTTAGCCTTGAAAATGGCCAGAAGTGGTATTCCAGATTCACTCCCCATAGGCCTAAATAGGGTTCAGATTTAAGATCACAATTTTCAGACTTGATGATGGGTTTGACAAATTAAAAATCATGACAGTAAATTGGCTAATATAGAGTAATGTTTACTTTGGTACAGTAAAGGGAGGTTGACTCTAAGTTCATTATAATCAAAATAAAATTTCTGTTAATAAAGTATTTTATGAAAGTGACAGTTCTGCTGTTATTACTATCACCATGCTCCTTGCTCAGATATTTCACTGAAGAACTCTAGGGATGAAGTCAGAAAAAAGCTAATTTAATATCTTATGAGTGTTTCTTCATCCCTGTGTTATGTCCGCAAATTATCCTGAGTATTGATCACATACAGAGCTACTGAGCTGTTTATATGGCTAGTCTTCAAGTCTAAATTAATCAGCATGCAGGCTAAATTAACTTTCCTTTTCAAATGTCATTTTCTGAAGATGCTAGTTCTTCTGAGTGACAATGTATAATTATATTACATATTCTAAGGATCTTTAACTGCTTGCCGACCACCGCACACAGATGTACGGCAGAATGGCACAGGCAGGCAAAAGGGCGTACCTGTACGTCCCTTTAAATTTGCCGCCTATCAGGCACGTGCGCGCCCACCACGGGGGCGTGCCCGCGTGTCCTGGGAACTCGATGTTTACTGGCGGCCCGCGATTATGGTGTGGAGAGGCTTACCTGTAGGTAAAAAAAATATCTCCTAAACCTGTACGGTTTAGGAGATATTCCCCTCGCAATGAGGCGCTGACTGGGAGTGACGACATCGCGGCTCCGGCCACTCACAGCGCCGGAGCCGCGATACCCGGAAGACACGCCGAGGGGAAATGTCAGCTCCCTCGCTGTGGACCGTGTGAGATGCCGGCGCCTCGTTCTAAGGTAAGTATCTCATAATGAGCTAGTATGCGGTGCATACTAGCTCATTATGCCTTTTCCCTTGCAGGTGTAGAAAAAAAAAAAAAAGAACAGCGTGTATACAACCGCTTTAACCACGGCCCCACAAAACCCCTCCCCCTACACACACCCTCCAAATCACATCAAATAGTCGGTGTGTTCAGTTAAATTTCACAAAAACAGAAGGAGGGTCTTAAAGGGGCATTAAGTACCAGGATTGCATTACATACTGAAGGCATAGCTGTCACTTGTAAACACAGAAACCAGATTTCTGTGTTTACAACTGATTGTGGTGAGCAGGCACCAAAGGGTCTGAGCCAGAGGTGGTGGAACTGAGTTCCACCAAGTTTCTCCTGAAAAAAAGCCCTGGCTTTAAATTAATATCAATGACATGGTATTGATAAGAGCTGTTTTATCGAAGGGAAGTTCCAAAAACATGGCCTGTTGGGGGTACTTGAGGATGAGGTTGAGAACCACTGTGTTAGTGCATTTTCAGACTTGTAGCCCTATTGTCATAACCTGAAAAAGTGTTTATAGAAAAGGTTGCCACTGAGCAGTCCTTCATATTCTAAAATGACTTCTATGGCACCAACTAAATTCAATTAGGTACAGGGACTAGACATGTGTGGGTAACAGTAAAGCAACTGTGAGAGCCCAGAATTGTTAGCTATCTAGAAAAGAAACACTTGCAAGCTTCTTGGAGCACAGTGGCTAAGTGGTTTACACCTGTGCCTAGCAGCACTAGGGTCATCTGTTAAAATCCCATCCACGGTACTACCTGCCTGGAGTTTACATGTTCTCAATGTGCTTGCATTGACTTCCTCCGCGCACTCTGATTCCCTCTCACACTCCAAAAACAAGCTGGTAGGTTAATTGGCTCCTGTCTAAATTGGCCCTAGTAAGTGTATGAATATGAGTTAGGGACCTTAGATTGTAAGCTACTTGAGGACAGGGACTGATGTGAATGTACAATATATATACGTACAGTATCTCACAAAAGTGAGTACACTCCTCACATTTTTGTAAATATTTTATTATATCTTTTCATGTGACAACACTTAAGAAATGACACTTTGCTACAATGTAAATTAGTAGTAATGTCTAAACCCCTGGCAACAACAACCCCTAAGTGAAAAAGTCCAAATTGGGCCCAAAGTGTCAATATTTTGAGTGGCCACCATTATTTTCCAGCACTGCCTTAACCCTCTTGGGCATGGAGTTCACCAGAGCTTCACAGGTTACCCCTGGAGTCCTCTTCCACGCCTCCAAGATGACATCATGTAACTGGTAGATGTTAGAGACCTTGCGCTCCTCAACCTTACGTTTGAGGATGCCCAACAGATGTTCAATAGGGTTTAGGTCTGGAGACATGCTTGGCCAGTCCATCACCTTTACCCTCAGCTTCTTTAGCAAGGCAGTGGTCGTCTTGGAGGTGTGTTTGGGGTCATTATCATGTTGGAGTACTGCCCAGCGACCCAGTCTCCGAAGGTAGGGGATCATGCTCTGCTTCAGTATGTCACAGTACATGTTGGCATTCATGGTTCCCTCAATGAACTGTAGCTCCCCAATACCGGAAACACTTATGCAGCCCCAGATGATGACACTCCCACCACAATGCTTGAATGTAGGCAAAACACACTTGTCTTTGTACTCCTCGCCTGGTTGCCGCCGCACACGCTTGACACCATCTGAATCAAATAAGTTTATCTTGGTCTCATCAGACCACAGGACATGGTTCCAGTAATCCATGTCCTTAGTCTGCATGTCTTCAGCAAACTGTTTGCGGGCTTTCTTGTGCACCATCTTTAGAAGACGCTTCCTTCTGGGACGACAGTCATGCAGACCAATTTCTCTGCTCACAGATCTTACGTACGACACACGCGTGTTACGCTTTATATACACTGCGCATGCGTGAAACTCCGCCCGCCCCTGACCTTCTATCTAGTATATTCCCCGCCCCTTGTCTTTCGGCGCAGTGGGAGAGCACATGGCGGAGAGACAACAGATGCATAAAGACAGCAGCAGCAACGACAAAAGCCCGGAGCCACGATTGTCCCGATCCCGGAGGAGATTTAAGGCCTCTAATATGTCCTTTGTAGAGATGGTGGACATCTTGAAGAGGGCCGACTATCACAGGAAACATGGACCTTACCCAAACCCAAATGTGAGAAAGGCCAAGATCAGGACTAAAGTTGTGAAAAGTCTGCAGAAGAATTTTGAGGTACGGCGATCCAAGGATCAACTGAGGAAACGATGGTCAGACCTCAAATTGAGGGAGCAGGATCAGTACAGAAGAATCAAGAGAGTGCTGCAAAAAAGTAAGTATTTTGTTATGTGTTCGTATTATTATTATTATTACTACGTTCGTGCTGCTCCATGTGCTTTTCTTTACTGTTGTACAGTTTAAAATGGCAAGTTTCAGGTTCGTGGGCACAGTAATTGTTCGTAGTAAACATCGTTCGTTCGCTCACTAATATGATGTTTTTGGCAGATGCAGGTTAACTACATTTGGTCATGCTTATTTGTATTAAAAGAAGTTTAGTACATTGTTGTCTAGATGGGTTTGTAACTAGAATGAAATGCAAACTTGATTCAGTGTAAGGAGAGGACACTCAGCAGCTGTTTACACATCTGGACGCAGGAGCACTAGTGTGGGACACCAGAACAAACTTTTTAGGGTGTCCCACACAGGTGCTCCAGTGGTTACTAGGGGTGTCTACATGTGTGATACTTTACCAAAAAAGGTAATTATTCCAGCTTTGGAAAGGGAAAAAATTATGTCTTCAGCTTTGAACTCTGCCAAAACAGACAATTGTATGACACTTCCAAGCAATGTTTCATATTCCTATTTCTTGCCTCAAATATCTGTGTGCTAAGTATACCTTTATTTACATCTGAGGTCACCAGGGACCCCCAACCTCTTAAAGAAGGGGAACTCCCAAAACAACAACCTCAGGATGTGGAGGAAGGAGAGGTTTATGAAGTGGGTGAAATAGTGACCACAACAGGTGAGTGTCTGAGACCACAGCTTCAGGTAATAGATGGATACCTGCATATTTATAATACATGGTGTGTTTTTTAATTTTAGGTGATGTGGATGTTGTGGAAGAAGAAACACATTTCAAAAGTGCAATTGCACACGTCCTCATCGGGGAGATCATGGTGTGCAATCAGGATTTACAAAATCAAGGAAGACATCAATGATGTTGAAAAAAGACTCAAAAACATCATTGATGTTTTAGGCAGAATCGAAAACACACCAACTTTTATCAAATTGTTTCTATTTTTCTAACTTCTCTCCAAAATTTTTAAAGCCAAATTTTGAAAATGCACACAGTGGGGTTATTTACGAAAGGCAAACCCACTTTGCACTACAAGTGCACTTGGAAGTGCAGTCGCTGTAAATCCGAGGGGGACATGCAAGGAAGCTAAAAAACAGCATTTTAGCTTGCACATGATTGGATGATAAAATCAGCAGAGCTTCCCCTCATTTCAGATCTACCCCTCAGATTTACAGCTACTGCACTTCCAAGTGCACTTGCAGTGCACTTGTAGTGAAAAGTGGATTTGCCTTTCGTAAATAACCCCCAGTGTGTCAACATGTGCTATCTGCCATCACGGGATATCAATGTACGCGTTTTGTGGGTGCAACCTCTTCCTCGCAACTCAAGTAGATAAGAGGAAGGGGTTGCACCCCCGAAACACGTCCATTGATCCCCCATGATGTTAGCACATGTTGACATTAGGCATGGGATCAGGAGGGAAATCCCCATTTTGACTCTCAATTTGTGTGCATCTTCAAAATTTGGCTTTCACAGGGGTGACATCATCCCATCTGCTGAAGGCAAGATCAACACAGTTTGGACATACTATAATGTCTGATATGGCCTTCAATTTCACAAAGTTGAACTTTGTAAGTTCCTGAGTTGTGTATTGTTGTATGGTTTAAAAAACATGCCTGTTTACCACAAAAAAGGATATTTCTACTGTCAAAAAAAAAAAAAATATGTTGGTTTGTTCAAAATCCTTTTCTAAACGCACATGTGAATGTGCACAGAGTAAAAATTTTTCAACTCAATAATGTATGGCTTCTTCTTTCAATGCTCAATAGCAGTTTTTTGCTTAAGTTGTTTCTTATAGTGGCAGTGGGGGTTATTTATAGACATGTGCACACTGAAATATTTCGTTTCGGAATTTCGTTTTCGTCTGAAAAATAAATTTATTTAGTTACTCCCGAAATTCGTTTTTATTTATTTCGTTTTTCGTTAAAAATTGCATTAGTCCGAAAATCCAAATTAAGGTCGAATCTGTCATTGAAGGCTTATGGTGTCTGTCGAATGTTCAAAGAAGATTCGACGGAGCAGCTAAACTGTACAGTGCCATATAGTTTACCTGCTCCGTCGAATCTTCTTAGAACTTTCAACAGACACCATAAGCCAAAGTATGTGTGTACTTAGTTCTAGCTATTTTACTGCTCCACCTCTTTGGTTACAATCAGCCAATAACATTCATCATCATCATTATTTTTATTTATCTTTTCTCCCCTACGTCGAATCTTTCCTCCCCTACGTCGAATCTTTCCTCCCCTACGTCGAATCTTTCCTCCCCTACGTCGAATCTTTTCTCTCTACGTCGAATCTTTTCTCTCTATGTAGAATAATCTTGGACTAATAGAGCTAAGGTTAGGCACATTCGACCACAGGTTTGATGGACACAGATTGTTATTGTCATCATCATGTCGAATCTCCTATCTATATCGAACTGTTGTAGCAACGAAAACGAAAATAAAGCATTTGTTTTTGTCGGATCTTTCGTTTTTCAGACTCTGCACTTTCGTTATCGTTTGGTAAAACGATAACGAAAATACCTAAAATTCGGACGAAAATGCATTCGGACGAAAACGAATGCACATGTCTATTATTTACTAAAGAGAAATCCACTTTGCACTACAAGAGCAGTTTCAGTGCACTTTCAAGTGCACTTGTAGTGCAAAGTGGATTTTACTTTAGTAAACAACACCCACAGTGCAAGATAATTTGCATCAATCAGGCCATTTTCATAACTCCAAAAAATAAATTCATGGTGCGGAAAATGATGAATATTTTAAGCATTAATGCATTACATACATTAACAGCAAAAACAAGGTGTGTGTGTAGCAGACCCACAACATAATAGTTAGCTGAAGAAGAGATTGTCACCTCATGTATCAAAGAAATTACGTCTGCCCTATTGAAGAAAATGGGCAAAAAAAAAAAACCATTGGATAACCTAGGAGATAGCTAAAAGTTGGGAAAGTCCCACCGCTAGGCAAATTGGGAAGCCACATTTCTGTGGCGTTGAAGGAAACTGTGGCGTGAAACAAGAAAAAAATTAATTAGGACTTTTGCACATAACATTGCAAGCAGATTAGACACAAACATTCTTGGCCAACATCAGTATAACATTGATTTGAAGGAGTATTTAAAAAAAAAAAATCTTAAGGTCCACTTATCAGATTCCTCACCCCCTCTGATGGCCCATTGTAAAAATTTTAAGGGGGGGGGGATGTTTTGAACAGGTATCCCTCTTCACTTCATTGAGAGCTGAATGGATACATAATGTGTGTTACTTTGGCCAACCCCTCCTTACTTTTGGCAGCCCACTGGACAGGTAAGAAGTGTCATAAGACAAAAATATGAATACACACTGTCCGAATTGAAGCACATTTTTACATTCTGCAATTACCTATCAAGATAATAGGAAAACAAAACTTTAAAAAGTACCATTTGAAAGTATTCAGGCAGGCCCTTTCACTACATGCTTTGGTGAATTCTTAAATATGACCACACAAGAGGTAGGTATAGTGTGTATGGGTTTGGCAAAGTCAGCAGAGTATCGGTATCGGTTGACTTAGCGGTTGGGGGGAGGGGGGGTTCCAAATGATTTTGTGACCCCAAAAAAAAGCCTCTTGCACTCTGCCTGAATTTAAGGACACAAATAACATTTGTACATATTTTAGGGGGTGTTTAGGGTAAAGCACTACTATGGAGCTGACAAAATACATTAAGTGACTAGGCTAGGTGTGTATGGGCCTAGGATAGCATGCTGGGGAGGTTAGTGAAGGCAAATATGCATATGCTGTAATGAATTGTCAGGTCTCGGCAATATAGATAAAACTCATTGAAAAAAAGAGCATGGGATCCCCCCCCCAGTCCATTACCAGACCATTTGGGACTGGTATGGAAATTAAGGGAAACCCTGCACCAAATTTTTTTTAAAAATGGCGTAGGGGTCCCCCTCAAAATCCATACCAGACCCTTATCCAAGCACGCAACCTGGCAGGCTGCAGGAAAAGAGGGGGGGTGGGAGAGCGCCCCCCCTCCTGAACTGTACCAGGCCACATGCCTTCAACATGGGTAGGGTGCTTTGGGGTAGCCCCCCAAAGCACCTTGTCCCCATGTTGATGGGGACAAGGGCCTCATCCCCACAACTCTTGCCTGGTGGTTGTGGGGGTCTGCGGGCCTATCGGAATCTGGAAGCCCCCTTTAACAAGGGGACCCCCAGATCCCGGCCCCCCTCCTGTGTAAAATGGTAACGGGGTACAAATTTACCCCTACCATTTCACAAAAAAGTGTCAAAATGTTAAAAACGACAAGACACAGCTTGAGGACAAGTCCTTTATTAAAAAATTTTAAAAATAAAAATGTCCCATGATGTCCATTCATCTTCTTCATGCTGCGACAGACGAAAAGAAAAAAAAATCCGCCACCAATCACCGGCTTAGTGAACACCTGATGAGGCAATTTCCCATGAGGACCCTCACCTTGGACCAGAGGGTTTTTAACTACCAGCTGGCCAGAGCCAGAAGAGTGGTGGAGAATGCTTTCGGCATAATGGCCAGCCAGTTCCGCCTATTCCTGATGCCAATCCACATGGCGGAATATAAACTCAATCATATAGTCCTTGCCTGCTGCATTATGCACAATTTTCTAAGAAAAAATGCTACTAACTATGTGGCCTCAGTTGGGACTGAGGCCGGCTTTTCAGATCAACCAACCCTGACGGCACTTGAAGCTGGCCGTCCTGGCTTGACCCCCCAAAGCGCCTGCAAAATCAGACAAAAATGTCTGAGTACTTTGCAGGTAGGGGGGCCATTGATATGCCAGCAAATGTTTGAAAAACATTTTTAAAATACATCTTTATTTTAAACTGAAATGATATTTCATTTGATTAAGGGCTCTTTCACACGGGGCGGATCAGTGATGATCCCGTAAACATCCGCTCCACTGATCCCCACTGAGCATGAAAATGACAGGTCCGTCGCTGCACACTGTGCAGCGATGGACCTGTCAGAGCGCCGCTCTCCCCTATGGGGGATTGGATGATGACGGACCGTAGAGTCCGTCGTCACCCGATCCGATCCGAAAACGGATGGAAAAGTAGGGTTTTCCTCCGTTACACTTTTTGGATCGGAGCGGGTCGGATGTCAGCGGACATGTCACCGCTGACATACGACGCTCCATAGGGATACATGTATATCCGTTTTTCATCCGAAAACGGAAGGATGAAAAACGGACATACGGATCCCCGTGTGAAAGAGGCCTTAATGCTTGTGTTTCTTTTAGCTGTCTCCTAGGTTCTCCAATGGGCCTTTCTTTTTGGCCATTTTCTGAAATAGTGCAAACGTAATTTATTTGATACATGATGTGACAATCTCTTCTTCAGCTAATTATTCTGTTGTGGGTCTGCTACACACACACATTGTTTTTGTTGTTAATGTATGTAATGCATTAATGTTAAAAATAATCATCCTTTTCAGCACCATGAATTAATTGTTTTGAGTGCCTAAAATGGCCTGATTGGGGCCAATTTTAGAGCACTGTGTGGGTTATTTACTAAAAGAAAATACACTTTGCACTACAAGTGCACTGCAAGTGCACTTGAAAGTGCACTGATACTGCACTGAAAGTGCACTTGTAGTGCAAAGTGGATTTGCCTTTAGTAAATAACCCCCATTGTCACTATAAACACCAACTTACTCCAAAAACTTGTATTGAGCATTGAAAGAAGATGCCACACATTGTTGCGTATAAAAATTTTACTCCATGCACATTCACATGTGCATTAGAAAAGGGTTTTTGAACAAACCAACATCTTTGTTTTTATGTTTGACATAAAAAAATATTATTTTTTTGTTAAACAGGCATGTTTCAAACCATAACATACACAACTCATGAACCTACAAAGTTCAACTTTGAAAAAGTGAAGACAATATCAGATCACCATGGTCTTTTCCGGGTCCTGTGTCTGATGCATAGCAACCACAGGTAACCGTTAATGCAGCCGTTCAGAGAACATGTTGCATTTTTCTCAATGAGTGCAAACGTTCTCTGTTGGACAAGGTGGCGAGGTAGGGCAGTGATGTCACAATCTTCACCTGGTCCAATCAGATAACGCTTCACCTAGCACAGACGTCAGGCGTGCTCATTAACTCCTTCCTGTACTTTGTGATCAGGTCTTAAATCTTTGTAACACTAGTATGCTACCGGTTACCATGGGACATGGACTGCTAGGGGAGGAGTCAAAACACTGACCCCCTCACTACTGGAGGACCTGTCACCAAACTAGGTACCGTGCCAAATGACTGGTTGCTTGTAGCTTGTTCCTTAACTTGGTTACCCATAGCAACTACACTCCTCTTCCTCATCTTGCTGAGTTAACCTTTTGCAGTTGTGTTGTTATTCATACCTCATAGTGCTTTTACAAACCCAGGTTCTTTAGGATATGCCAGAACCCAACATGCACCGGTTTGAATAACTTCACATAAGGCTCAGAGCGGGCAAAACAACTTTACAGTTGGAACTAAACATAACAGTGGAACAGAAAAAAAAGTATTTCTTCTAACTAACCCTAACTGTGGCTGCCCCAGCATACCTGCACAGGAGAAGTCCATAGATGGTGAGTTCAGAATTGCAAGTGTCCATGATAACCGTCTTTTTGGCGTTTTCCATAAGCGATGTGTAAGTGGCACAGACAATTGTTTGATGACAAATATGCTATGATGCTGTTACATAGATATTAATTTCACGTTTTTTTCCAGTTAGGCCATTTTCTTTGCTGCCAAGACAAAAGGCCCTGAAGAAGTTTGATGGATGTGAAATGTGTCAAATTCTTGGATAATCTGCAACGATATCTATTAATTGACTGTATATATGACCCATATTGCTTGACAGAGATTTTCCCTTGTTTTTTAATATTTATTTTTTTAGTTGTAATAAAATGTATATTTTTATATATATGCATGTGTTCGTTCTTTCAGTACCATTAAAGACAAAGAAATGGGGAGGGGGGATTTTTGAAATAGTTTTAACCCTTAAAAGACTGCGCACCGTGCCACAACCACAAACTGTATAATGCACTTAGTATTCAATTTAATGGCTTGCGTTTGGTGGTGGTACTGCTTGCTTAACACGACAGGTGGTATCATTTTTATTACAACCATGGCATGTCTACCACCCCCTCCAACCACCATATTAGCTTAAGGTGAGCAGTCGGGGTGGTAAAACCACAGCTCAGCCACCTATTTTTTACTGCCCCCTGGTCGTAAGTGTAAACTAGGCTATAGGAAGAAACATGGTACATGACAGTTTTAGAATCTAATCTCCTTTACTTTAATTCATAATTACTTTAAATTGAATTCATCTTGCTATCTGGCCAGAGATGTCTATAAACATTTTCTATAGATCTTTTATGCTGCAGTTATATTCCTAGCTTCACTTTGTCTAAATTCAGTCCTAAATTAAATCATGTCACCTTAGATTAACAGCACAAGTCTATTTCCTTAGCAGGCCAGATTACCTAATTACAGTTTATTACTATATGGACTTCTTTAAGATGGGTGCAGTATGTTAAACCACTTTCAGGAATCATTATAGAATGCTACTAGGTATATCTCAGTCACCACGGAAACCTTGATTCACTTAATTCAAGTAATGACCCGCAATTTCTCAGATCGCAGTTCACACTGCTTTTTTCTAAGATTCACAGTTGAGCAGGTTATGTCCTTCACACTTTGCAGTCAGCCCAACAATAAACTTGCTTTTGCGGTGATAATAGTAAAAAAGCTTCTTTTAGAAATGAATGAGAAGGATATAATATGACTCGAAAGCTATTTTCAACAAAAGAATTGCATCTACAGGAGTTAGAGCATGTTCCCCTGACCATTATGTCACCTGCCTCTCCCTGCTCTTCCTCATGTTCAAAAGAGAAAAAAAAAGAGATAAAGAGAGAGATTCAGGGGTAAAATTCTTGCTAGGAGCAGAAAAGTTCAGTCCACCCAGAGCTTAGAAGAAATGGGCTGCAGAAAAGCATCAAGAGAAATTGCTGAATGCCTAGATAATGTATTCATATCAGCGATGAGTGGATTGATCTAGGTAAAATAGATTTTGCAGTAAGTTAATCAATTTTGCTCTCACAGTTATGGTTCTTGAAGTTCCAAAGCCAAAATTTGCTTGGAAAAAAACTTGATGAGGGACCTTTTTTGGCTAAAAAAAACAATGCAAATTAGTTGAAAGTAGATTTTGCTACTCTGAGCCTGAAGCACAATGCACCCGTAAAGCGTTTGTTAACCCAAAAAAAAAAAAAAATGGATCCTGCTCCTTTAAAGCATGTTATATGACACAGTACTTGCCCTTGTCATTTGGTCCCCTGTAACACCAAAAAAACATGGCTGATCTTGCCAGTTTCTCCCCTCTGTAATTTGACCACGGTGTATCATGGCTGCTGAGACCAGACACCGTGGTCAGTTTACGTGCCTCTGTCATCAGCAGCCTGCTATCTGCTCTCCTCTCTGCTCCTGTGTCCTCCTCCCCCCTCCCCTCTCTGTTTATGTGTGAGCCGCCCCTCCCCCCTCCATCTGCTCTCATAACACTAACCTGTATACACCATCAGCACTACCTCCTATTGCAGTGTCCCCCTCTGTGAATGATTTATAAATATAAATGCTGTAAATACCTCATTTAAGAGCTGAGATTGCGTTTACATGACCAGCCAGCTCTCTCCTCCTCTCCTCCTCCCCTCCAGACTGACATCAGCAGAGGAATCTCAGCCCCGCCCACTGCATCTCTCAGAGGAGAAAAGGAGAAAGCTGGCTGGTCATGTGATCGCAATCTTGGCAGTGAAATTGGGTATTTGCAGCATTTATTTTTATAAATGGTGTATACGGGTTAGCGTGGCTTAACAACCACTTTAAAGTGGTTGTTAAGCCACTGTATATAGTACATGCAATCCCCTCTGTTAGAACACATTGTATGCTCCAGTGTCTGTGCTTTGTAAAAAATATGCCCATTACTACCTTATTTTACAGCACCGCTCAGAGGTCATGTGACTCCTCACTGCTCCCTCTCCTGATTCTGACAGTTACAGTGGGAATGGCCAAGAATCCCCACTGACATCAGTCAGGAAAAGGAGAGGACAGGAGGAGAGAGCCAAGACATCAGCAGGGGAGGAGGGGAGGAGAGGAGGAGAGAGCCGGGACATCAGCCGGGGAGGAGGAGAGCAGTGAGGAGTCCCCTGAGAGCCAAGCGGCGCTCTGAAATCAGGTAGTAATGGGCATGTTTTTTTTTACAAAGCACAGACACTGCAGCATTGGATGTTTTCTAACAGAGAGGATTGCATGTACTTTTCACTGTTTTTTTAGCAGCAGGAGGGGAGGGGGCTGGCCCTGACACAGAGCTGACAGGCAGGGAGGGAGGGGGCAGGGGAGCACAGAGAAGGACAGGAGAGCTGCGGATGATGGAGACTCGTAAACTGACCACGGTGTCAGGGCTCAGCAGCCATGATAAACCGTGGTCAGTTTACAGGGGTGAGGGCATGGACAGGCAGGGTCAGTCAGGTAATTCAACTGATAGAAGGGGCCAAATTACACAGCACAAGCACTGTGCTGTATAACATGCTTTAAAGGAACAGGATCTAATTTTTTTTTTTTTTTTTTTTAGGATTACAAATGCTTTAAAGAATAAGTTCACCTTTTGTAACATGTTGCACTCAGATTCAGGGTGTAACATGTAACATGTTACAGATGCACAGGCCCCCGCTCCCCTGTTCTAACAGCAAGCAGGGGATCTTCTCCCCCTCGCTTGCTATCACAATCTGCAACAGTGTTCTGTGAATGGGCCTTTGCGGCTGTCGGCTTGTAGTTCTCAATTAACTACCGCAGCGCTGCTGAGCGCTGCTGAGCGCTGTGGTGGTTCATAATGTTTTCCTGTCATAGTGTAACTGCCTGGCCGTAAAGGAGGTACGGCCAAACAGATACACAGACGGTCTGCAGGACCGTGGCATTACACCCACGGTCTGCTGATCATGGATGCAATGCTTTACAGGTCCGTTACAAAAAAACTGCATATAAAAATGTGAATTTTTTTTTTTTTTGTAAAGGTGAACTCATCCTTTAAATAGGAACTAAACCCTGATATCCTTTATAACCAAAGAAGCTGGTATCTTAGCCTCTGTTTGATCTGCAGGTGCCATGGTGCTGCACATGTGATTGGTTATGACAGCAGCAATTTGATGGCTTGACTTGGTTGAGAGCACAAAGCACCCGTGACAGCTATCAATCATGGCATGTCTTAAATCTAACTGTTTTGGGATTTAGTTCTGTTTTAAGGGCTCATCATATGCAGTCAAATGCATTTTTAATGCATATGCAAAAAAAATTAATGTATTTCAAATAACCTAGCATACACCATTGCAGTGCTTTCATATGTGCTTTAAAAAAGTACACTCAGCAAATGCATAAATAATTGCAAAACCTTTTTTTAACTAGTTCCTCCTTTTTACCCATTATAAATTTTATATGCTTTAACATCATGTATTATACCGGTGATGCTTCTGCGTATCCTTTGTTTTGAATCCGCTGTTTCTAGGGATTTTGGCCTATGGCATGTTCTATGGTGTCAGGTACCAATGCTATAATTGTTATACTAATTTCATAGTTATGTCTTCTAAGAACATATATAATATTACTTTAAATATGTGTGACTATTTTATTGTAATATCTCAGCTGTGTCTGAGGAATTGTATAGCATTTTTCTCTATCCTATACTCACCTGTGTCCTAAATAAAGAGATTTAAAAAAAAAAATGTATATCTGCATACAGAACTGCACACTGAACACAGGGATTGTGGTGTAAAAGAGCCCCAAAAACAACCAAAAACTGCCCCCCTCTACTAACATACTATAAATAAGTAGAGCACACCTTCTAGAAGTAGGTAAGTCCTGATTAGCAACAAGTATGTAATTCTCAAACATGTACAATATTACTTTGGATGTATGTGACTATTTTATGGTAATATCTCAGCTGTGTCTGAGGAATTGTATAGCATTTTTATCTATCATATACTCACCAGGATGCATACCTCCCAACTTTTTGAAATGGGAACGAGGGACACCTTTTAAAACTATGTAGGAATAGGACAGACACCCCTGCCACACCCCATTTGAAGGAGAATTATAGAAAAAAAAAAAAAGATTAGTTAAACCCACAAGTACTTTTTGTTACCACTACTATTCATTTATATTGGCTTTTGGATATTACAAATGCAGCAATTTAGAAATTGGATGAAAAGTTTAGCACTGCGAAACACTTTTTGAAAGATAAAAAGTGCATTTTATATACAACTATATACTGTAGATCAGACCAAAATGAGGAACAACAAAGAAGGAAAGAGGGACAGAGGGACTTTCGGGTAAATTCACAAAGCTTTACTGCTTGTGAAAAGGGTATCATATTACTCATTTGCATACATTATCGCATGTGGTAAATAAAGTCTAATTCACCCAAAAAATATATAACGATTATGCGTTATTTACCGGAAAAAAAAATGTTCCGGTAAACATTGCATAAAAAGCTCTTAAGTCCAATTCACAAACGGACCAGAGAGTAAAAAAGCCTTTTTTTTTTATTACCACTGACGGTATCACATGCAGTATTTGTCAAAAAACAGCCTAGAGGTCGGGGGGCCTCCAGGCTGTTTTTTTGACAAATAGCTGGTTGCTAAGTAACAGGCTGGGAAGCTGGCCGCCGCCTCCTTAACAACCAATGACTCATCAGCTGTTAGTGGGTTCCCCGCTGACAGCTGAATGTAAAAAAAAAAGCCTACAAATTAAAATGTTAAAAATAACAGCATGGGGTCCCTCCCCCCCCAATACATACCATTTTTTTTTAAATGGCGTGAAGTCCCCCCCAAAGTCCATACCAAAATCCATACCAGACCCTTATCTGAGCATGTAGCTCGGCAGGTCAGGAAAGAGGGGGACAAGTGAGTGGCCCCCACCCCCCTTGCCCCAAAGCACCCACCCCCCCATGTTGAGGGCTTGTGGCCTGGTATAGTTCAGGATGGGGGGTGCTTGCTCTTCCCCCCGCTTTCCTGACCTGACAGGCTGCATGCTCGGATAAGGGTCTGGTATGGATTTTGGGGGATCCCATGCCGTTTTTTTCTTAAATTTTGGCGTGGGCTTGTGGGGTTCCCCTTAAAATCCATACCAGACCCGAAGGGCCTGGTATGCATTGGGGGGGACCCCAAGCTGTTTTTTTCAACATTTTTAATTGTTGCCTTTTTTTTTTTACATTCAGCTGTCAGCGGATGGCCGGCTTCCCGGCCTGCTTCTTAGCAACCAGCTCAATGCAGTAAATTACCACATTAACTAATGCGGAAGTTACCACTAAATTGAACAAATAATCTGTATTTAACTCAAAAGTCTTAGTGAATTAAACAATTGCACAATTGCTGCCGCATGCAAGTATTTTACCGCATTTATTAGCCATTATTTAAAGTGATTTTAGAATCTCGTTTTGTTTTTTAAATAACAAACATGTCATACTTACCTCTTCTGTGCAGTTGGTTTTGCACAGAGCAGTCTGGATCCTCCTCTTCTCTGGTCCCTCTTCGCTGCTCCTAACTTCTCCCTCCTGCCGAGTGCCCATACAGCAAGCAGCTTGCTATTGGGGCACCCGAGCCAAGCCATATCTCTGTGTGTCCATTCAGACACGAAGCTGCCATTTGGCCCCTCCCGCTCTCTCTCCTGATTGGCTAACTGACTTTGATTTGCAATGGCGCCGCTGCTGTGTCTCAGCCAATCAGGAGGAGAGTCCTGGACGGCCGAGGGACTCGTGGAGATCGCTGGATAGAGATGGGGCTCAGGTAAGTATTGGGGCATGCTGGGGAGGCTGCTATACACAGAAGGCTTTTTATCTTAATGCATAGAATGCATTAGGATATAAAAAAAACCTTTTGCCTTTACACTCCTTTAACTCTTAGTGAATTGACCCATTTGTTCCAAATCAGGGACAGTCCTTCAAAATCAGGGACAGTTGGGAGCTATGCCAGTATGCAGAGTCCTAAATAAAGAAATTAAAAAAATAAAAGCAGAGTGAAACTATAATATGGTTTACCTGTTGAATAATATGCAGGCATTAGATCTGATTTGATTAGATTAGATGTTTCTGAGAGGGAGCAGTGGAAGAAAATTAACTCTTTTGGGTAGGGGTCCTCTTTCTCAGGTGAGCAGACACCTTTTATCACAGCGGCGATTGGTTAAGGAGGGCGTGATCACACATGAAAATGTCTTGTGATGTTGTGGAGCACATGAGCACAAGACTGAAGCACTATTTGAGCACATTATGAGTTTTTTTTTAATAGACATTGTGTTATCATGGTTAATATGTAATTTAATATGAGCACTGATTGGTTTGACACCAAGCAGACCAAGGTAAATAATTTTATTACTATTGCATTTATTTATTTTTCAGTGATGATGTTTTTTTGTTTGTCACTTTGGAGGTTTGCGCATTTATTCTATCAGGTTTAAGATTTTTAAGTGCTGCGCTTATTTCAATTATTGCATGCAAGTTTGATGGTGGGAACCACATTTTAGTGGTGATAGGCATAATATCTATATGTCCATATTTTGATTTGAGCACTGATTGGTTTGACACAGGAGCACATGTTTTATCATTGCTGCATTTATTTATTTATCAGTGCTGTGGGTTTTATTATGTTTGTCACTTTGGAGCTGTTGCACATTTATTATATATATTGTATTCGCTTTTGAAACACTGCACTTATTTCAATTATTGGATGTAAGTTTGATGGTGGAAACCACTTTTTAGTGCTGGCTTGCTGGTAGGTAGGGCAGCACAGCAATGCTGGGAGGAAGCATGTACTGCCATCTGAAAAACTGCTGGGAGGTGGGAGCAGGCGCGTGGCTTGACTGCTCTACATGTGTCTATGGACGCACATAGCTTAGCTCTGACAGGAAACATTTGCAAACAGAGAGCCAGAGACAGCAGCTTTGGGACACCCAGCTACAAGAGGAAAGGGAATTTTCAGAAGAAGAGGACTACACATAATAGGTATGTGTGGACCTCCTCTTCTGAATTTTTTTTTTTTTTAAAAGAGATGGTTTAGTATCACTAAGAAGAAATTATCATGAAAATAAAAGAGGTTTGGCTGTATATTAACCTTCTTGGTGAAGCGAGCCTAATACATGGTAACCCTCACACAACACAAGGAGGGCCACACTTTACCACGTACAAAATGTCACCATTGAAGTAACTTTCAAGCTTACAGACTGAACTTTATGTTGGCTTTTATTCAATGTTTATGGGAAATGTTTCCACCGTAACTGTTTTCTGTATTTTAGTAGAACAAAAGAAGCAGCCTGTTTTGTGCTAAACAGCGGTTGCTTCAATTTACATGATGGCTGTCTAAAGAAAACATGCAAACAGTAATTAGATGTACCAGCACTACTATCTGGATGCTACTAAAGCCTTTATGTGTAGTAATACATAAAGGGTATGAACAGCTGTATTTAGAAAAGACAGCAGTACTCAGAAAAAGGTCCAAAAAGCTGGTTTACATTTTAATTAAAGAACTGTAATCTAATTAAAATCAGGTTATTGTTTTACACCCCCAATTCCAAAAAAGTTGGGTCGTGGTGTAAAATCTATATAAAAACAAAATGCAATGATTTGCAAACTTCATAAACACTATACAAGCATACCCCACTTTTAAGTACACAATAAGGTTTATTTACTAAAGCTGGAAAGTGTACCAAAGCTTAATTGAACAATCTGGGGTTAGAAGCTCATTAGTTTCTATGCAGAAGGGAGCCTGATTTTGCACTTTCCAGCTTTAGTAAATAAACCCCATTGTGTATTTAAAAGTGGGGTATGCCTGTATTCACAATAAAAAATAGAAAATATTTCAAAACTGAGAAAATGTATCATTTTAAGAAAACAAAAACGGAAAATTTCCTATCAAATTCTTGATAGGAATTAATACTGAATTGGAATCCATGGCAGCCTACGTGTGGGTTTACCTACATGGGTGGGAACTCCATCTGCCATGGAGTCCATCAGGAAAGGAAAATTACAGTAAGTATTTGATAGGAAATTTTCAGTTTTTTTACTGAACTTAGAGAAAAGTCACCTAGAACTGACACAACGCTTAGTATACCTAGGGGCCCAGGAACCCGCAGGAATGCTATCTGGATAAAGGGGGCCTTGAGAAGAAAAGGAAGTCCTCCTCTTCCTCCCACTGTTCTGCCTCAAGTGCCCTGTCTATGATTCCACAAAGTGTGTGCTCCAGCAGGAAGACTAGAGGGACAGTGTCACTGATGCATGCATTGTCGTTGCTCACCATCCTTGTGGCCTCCTCAATTGGTGACAGGACAGTGCATGCATCCTTGATCAGTAGCCACTGGCGTGGCAAAAAGAAGCCAAGCTCCCCTGACCCTCTCCTGGTGCCATACTCGCACAGGTACTCATTAATGGTCCTCTGCTGTGTGTGCAGCTGCTGCAGCATTGCCAACGTTGAGTTCCACCTGGTGGGCATGTCACAAATGAAGCGGTTGGTGGCCAGCCGAGCACTGGCATTGTATGACCGGCAGAAATGACCACAGACTTTTCTGGCCTGCCTCAGGAGATCTTGTAAGCCTGGGTAGCTGGTCAAGAATCGCTGCACCACCAAATTCAGGAAATGTGTCAAACATGGAACACAGGGCAAGTGTTCCTGTCGCTGGAGAGAAGCTTGGTGCCACTGTCGCATACAATCATTCCTGGCTGAAGCTGGCGTCGCATCAACCACCTCTGAGCCTGCCCCTGCAGAGCTGACAGAATGTCTGCTCCAGTGTAGCTCCTGTCCCCTAGGCAGACTAACTCAAGCACCACATGGCATCTTTTTGCCTAGTTGCTTGTGTAGCCCCTTGAGCGCTTAGGGAGCACTGCTGGTTCAGAGGACAATTCTGCAGAAGAGGCCATAGAGGAAAATATAGGAAATATAGGGTACTGAAGTTTGTCACTATTTCACGGGCACATGTAAATTTCAAAATATAATTTAAAAAGTGCAGCGCTGGACATGTGAAGTGAATTATGGAATTTGATAAACAAATTAATAAATTAATAAAGAAAATTAATCAAAAAATAGAAAACAGTGATACAGTCATACGTGTTAATTATGTGAAGTGTTTCTTGAAACGTAAACATATAAACAAAAAAGGAGTCTTTCCTTATAAAAGACTTAAGAAAACACATAAACGTCCACAACAGTGTATTTGATACAAGTGTAGATTTCAGGGGTACATTCTTCAATGTTCCATGTTGCCCACCACCGAAATAGAAGAATGGAAGGCTTACCAGAAAGCCTGTGACCGCCCTTACTCAGGGGGGTCAAAACAGGCTTAGTAGATATGCTGAAACCGCCACAGGGATACTCCAAGGGCCACCGATGGATAGGTGCGTCAGGAATCCTCGCCAGATAGCCGACCAGCCAACAACCGCTGTAGATGTTCTCCTGAGTACTATCCTCTCATGGGGCAAGCTCTATAGCTGCAGGCACAGTAGAACAATTGATCCTCAAGATTCAGAGCAGAAGCACTAAATAACATGTAAATTTCAGGTTTGACATGTTGGGTATCTATTTACTCAGTGCAACCTTGGCTTTTATATTTGGGTAATTTATTGTGTTTGTTTGCCCTAAAGTTCACGTTAGTGTGTTTTTTATTGAAATTTTGCGTTTTCTAGACCTTTGCGGTAATATCCTGTGACATAAAAAAATGCAACTACCACTATTCTATTCTCTAGGGCAGTGGTCATCAGCCCTGTCCTCAGGGCCCACCAACAGGCCAGGTTTACAAGATAACTGAAATACATCACAGGTGATATCATTTTCTGCTCAGTGACTGCAGTATTCTAGTCTGCATTTCCCCAAGGTAATGGATAAAACCTGGCATGTTAGTGGGCCCTGAGGACAGGGTTGATGACCACTACTCTAGGGTGTCTGCTTTCAGAAAATATATAATATTTGTGGGTTTTGTGTAATGTTCAGGCATAAAATGATTTTTTAAACATGTGTGCAAAAAAACGGCTCTGGCAGCGAAAGGGTTAATGCCTTCAATTGTGTGCTTCTAGCATGTCACTGACAGCTTCAGGTCTCAGAGTGATCCCCATGCACGGCAGAAGTAAGAGAAATTATTTGGAGTTTTTTTTTAGTTGGTTGGTCAGGGTAAAGGCCACAAAATATAGAGAAATAAAAACAAGAACAAGAGATACCCGTTAACATTTACCACCATATGGAATCATTATGTATTCGCATACATATGTACAGCTTTACTAACACGTGCCAACATTGCAAAGGTTTGTTTTATCATCTTCATTAGGATGTTACAAAAAAAAAAACTGGAGTAAAAATCGTGCGTTCTTCCTGCATCCCAACCCCCCCCCACCAGAAGAACAAAATAGCCCTGTGGGAGCGATTCCCCCATCAACACTGAGTGTGTTGATAGGGGAATTGAGCGTTCTTCGGGTTGCAGGAAAGGAAATCGCACCATCTATAGCCAGCTTTGGTTCTATTTCTTCTTTAATTCCCCCCCTAACAGCATGGATGGAGAAATCTTTGGTATTGTATTCAGTACCTGCAGATGCTTGAATACTTTAGCACTGCTGAAAAGTGACTGCATCTGATAGGATGCAGTCATTGTTTGGCTGATAATTTTCCACCTGGCACAGCCACCCATCCATGGGGGCCTTATGTTCTTTCTATTGGGGAATTAAAGAAAAATTACATGTGTTTTTTAAAATGTGAAGGTGCCTAAAATGGACCTAGAGTGAATGTTAGTCTGCCCAAAATACATTTAATCATAAAAGGCCTTAATCATGATACCTCTTCATGATTAAGCCCTTTGTGGGGTGAAAGACATTGGAGTGGGAGATTGACAGGCAGGACTCCTGGGAGTGCACCTGAGGAGAGCTGGGGCACAGGAAAAAGGGCAAGTTTGGTGCAGCATAGCTATATTTGATTCCACAAACTGTCTAAAATAAACACCATGGGGTTGATTTACTAAAACTGGAGAGTGCAAAATCTGGTGCAGCTGTGCATGGTAGCTAATCAACGTCTAACTGTAGCTTGTTCAATAAGCTTTGACAGAAAACATGCAAGCTGATTGGTTTATATGGAGAGCTGCACCAGATTTTGCACCCTCCAGTTTTAGTAATAAATCAATCCCACAGTGATTATTGCTGGCAATAATCATGTGAAAAATTCCGATATGCTGGTTGTACCCAAGTAAATCGATCTATCAACTTAAAGAAGCAAACAGGAGGGACTTTTGGACTTTTTAGGCACAACTACAGAGTTTGTAGTTGTGCCTAAAAAGTCCAAAAGTCCCTCCTGTTTGCTTCTTTAAACACGAATTTGTAGGACGTGGCACAGGCATGTTTTTGGTGTATCCACGGTGCCACTCCGTGTCACGATACATCTTTATTTTTGTATTGATCTATCAACTTAGGTACAATCAGCCTGCCCTTACATAGTTCAAGTCTCGGCCGGTCACTGTGTTGTATCGCGGTCATGTGATAGTTTAAGTTCTTTTAGGGTTTTTATTCGATGTGTGCAAAGAGAGATCACACAAATACTTATAAATACAACATTTATTAAAGATAATGACAGATAAAGATAAAGAAAATATGACAAGAATTCTTAACTAAAGATACTGTTTCTGCCATGGGACCCCCATTAAATGGCATGGCACAGGTGACCACAGACACATGCATGATTACAAGCTCTGAAGACGAGACAAGTATTACAAGTTGTGTGTGTGTTTATATAGGGAAGTGTCCAACCCATCCCCCTTTGGAGCAGAATAACCTCACATTCCTGAAAATGGGCTGACATGTCCATATAGTCAGTTTACAATCAGATTGCAATCACATGAGTCAGCTAAAAGTAATTAGACTTTGTCCTGTATAATCCTTAGCTAAGGCTTGGAGGCATTCTTAAATATTTGTGACACCACTAGACAACTTTAAGTAATATGTAATATGTTATTTCCATATCCGTATGAACCAGATGAGATTCAAACTGTCTATGCTGTAGCTGGCTTTAGGGTAAAACTTTTTTTTTTTCATTTTCCTGTACCTTAGCCAAAACATGAAGTGGGTGGAGATCCCTCATTGCTGTTGTCACCAGAGTCACCAGAACCAGTGTTCCCATTGGAAGTTTTTATTCCTGTTCTGGGGACAGCCCACAATTTGTGATTTTCTTTTACTTTTGATGATAATGGTAAACAGGACAAATAGAGAGGGTTATAGAAACAAATACTCTTGCGCACAGGTGTGTAAGCTAGATGATGCCAAGGGTTCAGAAAGGACAGTGACTTTTGGCTTTGCTGCTCTCCAGGATGGGATTATCCTAGTAGTAAACGATAAGAAAAAGAGCATGCACCAGCCTAGTGCATTATCCTAGGATAAATTTATTAAAACCAAGATTAAAATCTACTTACAAAGGTAGGAGGAAAAAATCGCACTATATACAATCACAAGGCGATTGGTCCACTGGTAGTAGTTTCCAGTTCCTAGTGTAGCGCTGACAACTGTTGTTTCTAGCTCTTTGTGTATTATTCAGTGCAATAGTTGTGTTAGTGCCATCTTGTGGACAATTGATAAAGTACAATAAGTTTACGTCTCAGGATTAGGTGGCACGGAAGTGATTTGTTGTTTACTTTGGAACTGTAGCTCTGACCCACCCACAATGCTCCTGGACAAAGTCAGAACTGAACTGCATTGTGGGGGGATATAAAAGGGTAAGTAGGTCTCTTGTTCCTGGGACGCGTGGCCTGCCAGCAGAGCTCTGTGGGTGTGTGTGTCCCACAGGGTTGCGGCCTACCTGGCGAAGGAGAAGAGCAGTTGTAGTATCCTGCCATCGCATCGCAGTGAGCTGGACAAGAGACGTGATTGTTCCGGAAGACCCTTGGGGAGGTAACCGAGGACTCCCGGTCGTTTGTGAACAGAACAGTGTGACGGCGTGTTGGTGCCTCCGTACGGAACTGAGAACTGCTGAACCGGAGACATTCACCTGCTTGGATCCTGTGTGGTGACCCAGAAGTTTATTTGAGTATTACACACACATCTTTATAATTGTACAGAGTGTTGCTGGGACTGATAGTCCCACGGAACAAGTTAAGTCGGAGAGCATTACATCCGAATAGACTCCAGTGTTCAAGAGCGGATGTTAGATTGTTTATTCATATAAAGACACCTAGTCGCTCTATTGTATTACAATTGTTTTAGTGTGTTAAACTACACTGCGCAACACCCAGGAGGAACCCTTTGCGGATTACAATTATAAAAGCTAGCGAAGACTGAAGACGTCTGGACTACCTTTTTCATTGCAGGGCCCTGCATTTTAGTATAGTGACTTTAAGGTCTAGAGCAGGGGGAGCTCCCGGGTATAGATTCATACCAATATATGTATATTTCTGTGATTGTTATTGATTGTCATAATCATTTATTATACTATCACACTACGTTGGTGTGATAGCATATTTATTGAAATAACTCTTTATATAAATATATTACTTATTCAAAGAAAGAAGTTATTTTTGGTCATTATTGAAGTTTGTGTGCAGTGTTGTCATTTCTCCTACAGGTGGAGATACCAGTACCCAGGTAGAGGTAATCCTAATTGTAAGTGTATATTGTGGGTTAAAGTTAATGCTCATATTATCTCAACACTGCACTACAGTTGTGTCAAGGGGAGTGAACAATTTAAGAAGGGTGTAGAGCAAAGAGGACAGGCCCGCTTAAACCAGCAGCTCCACTGTGAGTTATTGCTACACTAGGAAGAGGACGTACGAACCGCTGCTGGCATATGTCCTCTTCCTAGGACCTGGAAACTGCTACCAGTGGACCAATCGCCTTGTGATTGTATATAGTGCGATTTTTTCCTCCTACCTTTGTGAGTAGATTTTAATCTTGGTTTTAATAAATTTACCCTAGGATAATGCACTAGGCTGGTGCGCTCTCTTTTTTTCTTATCAAATAGAGAGGGTCAGTCTCACCTAACCAGGGCACAGACAGCAAAAAAAACTGACAGATGTTCTAATCGAGGGGTCTCCAAACTTTTTAAACAAAGGGCCGGTTTACTGTCCTTCAGACTTTAGGGGGCCGAACTGTGGCCATATGGTGTACAAAATGTCCCAGGGTCATTGGGAGAAAACAATCCTCCATCATAGGTGTCAGCAGGAATTGTGTGTCTTTGGGCTCCATTGTTAGTGTCATTGGGAGGAATTGTGCCCCATCATTGGTGTAATTGGGAGGAACTGTGTCCCATCATTGGTGTAATTGGTCCACATTGTTGGTGTTATTGGAAGGAACTGTGCCCCATCGTTAGTGTAATTGGGAAGAATTGTGCCCTTCATTGGTGTCAGAAAATATAACAGCAACTCAAGAGCTGGATAAAAGCAAGTGTAGCAATAACTCTCGGTGGAGCTGCTGGTTTAAAGCGGGCTGTTACCGTCACCTTCGTTACCTCAATTTCACCAGAACCGGGTCTAGGGTCCCGTTGAGCTTAATAGCAGACAATGTAGGCACTGGACACTTGAGTATCTTTTCCAAGGTTTTAATAAAGAATAACTGAAGGAAGTAGCAGGAAAGAGGCAGAAGAAGAGTTTCAGGGAAGATGAATGTACTCTCCTTTTAGAGTTGAATCTTTGCCCACCCGGATAGGTTTCTCTCACTAACCTAGCAGCCAGTACGCAGCACAAACAAAAGTCTCTGCCACAGACTTGAATGTAATAGAAACCCGTACGATCCTCTGCCACGGGATGTAATGGTTTACGATGAACAGCAAACACAGCACTAGAACCTTTAAGTTGACCCGGCAGTACTATGTGGTAGGTTAACTTTTAGGATGCGTCCTCCAACTGAGTCACCAGGCCCCTCTCCAGACCAGCACTCTGCATGATCCTTCCATGATGGGTCCTCCCCTGGGATCTCCTCAGTTGTCCAGCTTCTTCCCGTAGGACAGACAGCACAGGACCATACCTTTGCCGCTGTGGTAGCCCCCAGACAGGCTTCTGGGCTTTAACGTGTTGCCTTTCCAATACCGACCCATGGCGACAACGACACCCACAGGCACAGTGTGAAACTACATGCAACACAGCCAAACTGGAACATAGACTAAATCTGACTATATCTGAAGAGGTAACTCCAGTGTTGCCAACCGTCAGTATTTTTACTGACAGCCAGTAAAAAACAGGCAATTTTCTCCTGCCAGTAAATGCCAGTAAAAGTAAAATGTTGCCAGTAAAAAATATGGCTGTGATGCTCGTCTTGGTCCGGAGCCGGCTGAGACCATCTGAGTGCCTGCTACAGTGTGATTGGGTGGCTCTGGCAGAGGCGGTACCTGAGCATGTCATGTCATGTTATGGTGCAGTGGAGCCAAGCAGAGCGGCCTGAGCCTCGTCTGCGGTATGGGAGCAAGGCGGGCTGGGACCAGGACTGTCATTACTGTTTAGCCTGGAGTGGACTAGAGGAACCACTTGGCTTGGAGAGAGACTGTCACTGTGACTCAGGAGGTGATGTGTTGTCAGGGCCGGTGCTACCACTAGGCAAACTAGGCAACCGCCTAGGGGCGCTCGGCCGCTGGTTTCCCTCCATATCTGCATGCTTTGCAGGCTGCAGCATGTAACTAACTCAGTCCAATCGGTAGTGTAATTAGAGGTGCAACATGGCACTGGAGCCAGCGCTAGAGGAAGCAGAGCCGATGCTTCCTGTAGAGTAACGCCTAACGTCTATCACATGGGCAGGGCAAAGGGGGTGGAGTCAGGGGTGGAGCCAATGGGGGCGGCAAAATTAGGTTTCGCCTAGGGTGTCAAAAATCCTTGCACCAGCTCTGTGTGTTGTGTCAGTGAGGTCTCATCATCATCATCATCATCTGTGCTGCTGCACACTGCTGTCGGTGTTACTGTGAGAGTCAATTTTATGTGTCCCCATTCAAATTTTTTGCCCTCCCGAGTCCTGTCCCTGAGCTACTTACTTACTATATCGAAAAATAAAATAAGAAATATGTTTTTTGCCTTATTATCTACCTTAATTCAAATTGCTAATTGCATATTGTATTTGTTTGTAGCTTAAATATTGTAATTTGCGCTTAAAACTGTAATTTTGTAACTTTTGGAAATGCCAGTAAAAACGTGGCTGTGCCAGTAAATTTTGGGTGTTGTGTCAGTAAATTTCAATCTGGTAGGTTGGCAACACTGGGTAACTCACTAAATTTACCTATAAGCGATAGATTGAAAAATCTACCAGCACTACACAAGGAAAGGGTGCATCTGGCCCCGGGCCACAGTTTGGAGACCACTGTTGTAATCCCTCTCCACTCTATCAAAACAAAAAAAAATTTGCTTTTATTTATATTTTACCTGATTTTCTCTTGTTCATCCCATGGGAGGAAATACAGCCATGTGTAGCTGCCAATAGACTCATAGATGACATTGACAAATGACTTAGAGAATATGATAAATACCAAAGACAGATGATACCTCCCTGTCAATCCTCCCTCTTGTTAATTAAATGAACTCAAGAAAGAAAAAAAAACAACTCATTCCTTCTTACCAGGACCTCTTACCTGCGTATACCTCATTTTAATGAAACGTTTAGGTTACAGCAGAGAATTTAGGCATCTGGGCCCCCATACAAACCAGTAAACTCAATCTCACGCTACTCAAACAGGTTCTTCTGTAAAGAAAAGTTACCCATGGCACAGAGAATTTCTGATTTAAGCCCTTGAATGATTTCCACATCTGTAACACAGTCCAATTTATATGAAGGTTCCAAAGAAAGATTATAACTTGGTACAATGTTAGGAAATATTTATTAATTTCTTGTATTATTGGGTATTAACAACCTTAAGGAGTCTCCTGACATTTAAATTCGGGATTAGTATATTACTCCCTCTTAATGTACTGTATATAACAGGAAAGGGAGTTAAATAACACACAGGCATAATGTATATTCACTACTGATGAAATTCTAGTCTCTTTCTGTGCTGAGAACAGAAACATAAGGGTCTAATGCATTCAAGAGAACACAAATCACAAAAACAACCCATTTGTTTTAAGAACATGACTACACACTCAACAGTAGGCTTTATTAAACCTCTTAGCAGAGTGGTCAATTTCAGCAGTTTATTTCAACCCAAGCTCACTTTATGTAGAATGATGGTCATCATGAGGGAAGAAAAATAAATATAGGAAACAACACATAGTCCAAAAAAATTATCATACGCACATCATACAGTATATATCTCCATCAACCTTTTATTGACTTAAAGAGTATTAGGTATTCGTAAATGTCTTCACAATTGCAGAGTGGTTTACTGAACTCACACGTATACAATGTCTAGAAGAGATGCTGGATCAGTACCACAATACCTTTTCTGTTTACATGGCCACCTGGTGTGTCTGGATATTCTTTTCGGACTGCTCTTGGTTCACAACTATTTCCTCCTGACTTCAGGACTCAGTTATACTACTGTTGAGATGAACCTCTTCCAACCGAACATTCCCCTCTCCCCCTCTTTTCTTCCTCATCCCCCTTTCTCTAATTTTTACTTTTTCTACCTTACTATACTTTTTACCAGCTTCTCTCTTTAGTCCATTCTTTAGTCCTATCTAAATAGGAAATTGACAGCGGTCCACACCTGTCACACTGCACTGCTATGTTTATGTTTCTGATATTATTCTCACTCCAAGTCGCTGGAGAAGATCTCTGCGACAAGTTTAATGCTTGGCTTAAGCACACTCTCCCTCACTGGGTACCTGAGAGGGGTACTATATCTGTGCTATTTCTGTTTTCGACCAATATCAAGTCACTCTCCTCATCCTCTCGAGTCATACCTATATACCGATGATTGGGTATTTCTGTCTAAAATCCCAGGAATATTATTTGGATTTATTATGACTGTGTGTTTTGCCTGTCTGTATTTATATTTGAAAAAAATAAATAAAACATTATTCTTTAAAAAAAAAAAAAAAAAAAAAGGAAAAAAGGTATTAAGTAACTTTGAATAAATTAGTTCCTGATCTTACCCTAAGAAAACCTAGATTTGTGCATTTAGTCAATTCCCATGACTCATAAAAATGTCTTCCCTGTCTTTAACCATGAATGATTTTGATACAGATATTGAAGGTGCTTGTAGAAATATGAACTTGTTCACCTAATTTGACCATTTACATTTCAAAGGGTCTTGTATATCCAGCGACCGCAATACATATATACTGTGTGTATATATATATATATATATATATATATATATATATAGTGGGGACAGAAAGTATTCAGACCCCCTTAAATTTTTCACTCTTTGTTATATTGCAGCCATTTGCTAAAATCATTTAAGTTCATTTTTTTCCTCATTAATGTACACACAGCACCCCATATTGACAGAAAAACACAGAATTGTTGACATTTTTGCAGATTTATTAAAAAAGAAAAACTGAAATATCACATGGTCCTAAGTATTCAGGCCCTTTGCTCAGTATTTAGTAGAAGCACCCTTTTGATCTAATACAGCCATGAGTCTTTTTGGGAAAGATGCAACAAGTTTTTCACACCTGGATTTGGGGATCCTCTGCCATTCCTCCTTGCAGATCCTCTCCAGTTCTGTCAGGTTGGATGGTAAACGTTGGTGGACAGCCATTTTTAGGTCTCTCCAGAGATACTCAATTGGGTTTAAGTCAGGGCTCTGGCTGGGCCATTCAAGAACAGTCACGGAGTTGTTGTGAAGCCACTCCTTCGTTATTTTAGCTGTGTGCTTAGGGTCATTGTCTTGTTGGAAGGTAAACTTTCGGCCCAGTCTGAGGTCCTAAGCACTCTGGAGAAGGTTTTCAACCAGGATATCCCTGTACTTGGCCGCATTCATCTTTCCCTCGATTGCAACCAGTCGTCCTGTTCCTGCAGCTGAAAAACACCCCCACAGCATGATGCTGCCACCACCATGCTTCACTGTTGGGACTGTATTGGACAGGTGATGAGCAGTGCCTGGTTTTCTCCACACACACCGCTTAGAATTAAGGCCAAAAAGTTCTATCTTGGTCTCATCAGAGAATCTTATTTCTCACCATCTTGGAGTGCTTCAGGTGTTTTTTTTATCAAACTCCATGCAGGCTTTCATGTGTCTTGCACTGAGGAGAGGATTCCGTCGGGCCACTCTGCCATAAGCCCCGACTGGTGGAGGGCTGCAGTGATGGTTGACTTTCTGTAACTTTCTCCCATCTCCCGACTGCATCTCTGGAGCTCAGCCACAGTGATCTTTGGGTTCTTCTTTACCTCTCTCACCAAGGCTCTTCTCTCCCGATAGCTCAGTTTGGCCGGACGGCCAGCTCTAGGAAGGGTTCTGGTCATCCCAAACGTCTTCCATTTAAGGATTATGGAGGCCACTGTGCTCTTAGGAACCTTAAGTGCAGCAGAAATTTTTTGTAACCTTGGCCAGATCTGTGCCTTGCCACAATTCTGTCTCTGAGCTCTTCAGGCAGTTCCTTTGACCTCATGATTCTCATTTTCTCTAACATGCACTGGAATTACATATCCAAAAACTAGATTACAGGGGGCGCAGCTTGGCGCATGGTGGGATAGGACACATCTTCTCTGAGCTCCTGCTCCAGCCACCTAGAAACACCGCCATACCATCGGTATACCCAGCTCTACCGGCACCCCATGAGCAAGTGCAGCAGCGGTACGGGCTCCTAGTCCTCTGGAGCACAAAAAACGGGAGAAAACTGCTCAGATACACAGGCTGCCTCACAGGTACACACCAGACAGCACCCATGCTCCCCACAGGACTCAGAGCGCGGTTCTACCCACTCTAAAAGCCCTTCTCCTGCATCCCACAGCTGTAGAGAAGGCTGGGACATGGAGGTTTATATTAAAGCATTGCCTACCAAGCATGACATTGAGTCTTGTATCAATAGACTGGATAGACTGGAGAGGTCATATAAGCAAAAACTAGATTACAAAAAAATATGTAAATCAAAATTTTTGTTTAACCCCCTAGGATATAAAGTAAAAAGTAAAGCCAATAGACCTCACTTTTTTAGCTTCAATTCCCGATTACCTCCTCGTCTATCATGAGGAATAGCTTACTACAAAGTGCCTTGCTAGGGGGAGCTGAGTCAGTTTAGCCCATATAAAGTACTTATGCCTAGCAATGCGGTCCTTCACTTTTTGTGTGGTGTCCCCTACATACAGGAGACCAAATGGACATTTGATAATATAGACAATGAAGGAGAACTGGCAAGTATGGCATCCCTTGATGTCTATGTTCATCCCCCGATGAGGATGATTCAAAAATTTGCCTTTAATCATAGAGCTACATTGAATAAAATTAAGACAGGGATATGATTCATTATTAGGGGGACCTAGAAACGTCCTGGTAACATTAATGTTCTGCCGATATTGATCAGATCTAACTAATCTGCTATATATCCTTCCCCCTTGCGATATGAAGGCATAGGGAAACACTGGAATTCTTCAATTTGTGGATAATTATCCCTCAGGATGGACCAATGTTTTTTAATGATATTCTATTTTCGTACAGAGTGTGGTTGGTACTGTGTGACAAACGGTAATCTTCTACCCATATCCCTTTTACAACTTTGCTCTATTATCTCCTTTCTCACTCTCCCAATCGTCTGTCTGGGATAACCCCTTCCTGCCAGTTTATCCTCCATCTCATCAAGCCGTTTATCTCTTTGTATTGGATCAATAACTATTCTATTAATACGGGTAAATTGACTCTTAGGAACTGATATTAAACTCTAAACCTGGTTCCAAAAGGTTAAGATATGAATGAAACATTAATAGGGAATCAATGTGACTCCCCACCACCCAACACCCCAAACACGTCATCAATAAAACAAAACCAACACTTGCAGTTATTCTTAAAGAAAACATTACAATAAATAAAGGCATTTTCAATCATACTCATGAAAGCGTTTGCGTAAGTAGGAGCGACATTAGAACCCATAAACGCCCCTCTGAGATGTTGGTAATAAGACTCCTTATACATAAAGACATTTCCTCCAAAACAAATTTCAAACGTCATAATAAAAATTTAACCTGTGTCATTGCAAATAATACTGACATTTCCCACATACGATGACTAGCTTCCATTCCCAGCTCATGTGGGAAAACAGTGTATAGATCTTAAAATGTCCCAAGTGACCAGGATGGAACACGTGGGTACATCAACATTATTAATTTTCTTAAAAAAATCATAAGTATCTTGTATATAGGGGCGGACTGACAACTCATGGGGGCAATAGGATATTATGGGGCCCCAAGGCTTACAGATGGCTGCCACGTGGCAGCCATCTTTTTGACGCAACATTAATGTGGGCATACCCATGCAGAGGGGCACCATGCTCGGCGACATAAAGAGTGGTAGTGGACTTAACGGTGGAGACCCAGTAAAGGCACCAGGAGCCTCTTATGGGTAGTGCCACCTTAACAGCATCATGGGCCCCTGGGCAAAATAATGCACTGGGACCCCTACCAGAGAGATGATGACCTGCGGCATGCACAGTGCACCATGGCAAACAATGGGCAATGCTACTGGGAGAGTCTTAAAGGAGGATTGAACAGAATCTGCATCTGCTGTACACAATGCAAACATACCACAGACCTTGTACCCATAATATTCAAATTACTATGTCGCAACTGATAATCTCACAGACACAAATATATCTCAGTCAAAGGATCATTTGTTTTTTAAATAAATGCTCCCATTATATATGTTTTTATGCACAATAAAAAGGATATTTTTGTCTTAGGGCTGGTTCACACCACAAAAACACACTCCAGGTCCTTTCCGGATTCATTTACGCATGCCCATTTTTAACGCGTTTTTGATGCGTTTCCAGATGCATTCCAGATGCTTTTTTCCTTCTATTTTCCTGTTTTTTTCCCCACTTTAATGGGGTCCAGTGCGTTTTTGATGCATTTTACTGCATTTCACTACAGTCCAGTGGGAAAAATGCAGCACTTTTTTTTCTGGAACTGGAAAGCCCTGGAACTGACTACACTGGTGTGAACTATGCCATTGGAAACCATATAACCTACTTTCCATGTGTTTTTGATGCAGAAAAAAAAATGCACTGGACTGCATGTAATGTGAATTGGTCCTTACTGAGACTACCTTACAGAAGAACTTAATTAAAACCAGCAACTGTTGAGACAATGAACACCTTGGTCAGGTCTATGTATGGTATGTACGTGTGCCAGGAGTAAGTAACAAACAAAACAACATATAGAGTACAGCAGCCAGGATGAGCGCCACGCTCACATCAGAGTCCTCCCTTACATCAAAGTCCTGACATTCTCCCTATACATCACAGTTTGCAGAATCCCACCTTACATCAGAGTCCCACATTATGGCAGAGTGCCACCCCAGGGCAGAGCTCCCAAAGTGCCACATAATGGCAGAGCCCCCAGAGTGCCACATAACGGCAGAGCTCCCAGAATGCCACATAATGGCAGAGCCCCCAGAGTGCCACATAATGGCAGAGCTCCCAGAATGCCACATAATGGCAGAGCCGCCAGAGTGGCATCTTACGGCAGAGCCCCCAGAGTGGCACCTTGTGGTAGAGCCCCCAGAGTGGCACATAACAGCAGAGCCTTCGAGTGGCATCTTACGGCATAGCCCCCCAAGTGGCACCTTATGGCAGAGCCCCCCCAAGTGGCAACTTATGGCAGAGCCCATCCGAATGGCACCTTATGGCAGAGCCCGTCCGAGTGGCACCTTCCATCAGTGTCCCCTTACACACACACACCTTTTCACCTTAGTACTTGGTGTGATAGGCAGCTGGTGGGAAAAGGCTGTTAAACGAAAAGCTACTTGTTGCAGGCTCTGAACTGCGCATGTGCAGTCGTGGAGCCAGCTGAATAGTGAACTGCTGTGGTGGGCTTTAGATCAGGCAGTGGGGTGTGTGAATAAAAGCCATGCTTGATGTGTGCCATGATGTCACTGCACAGGTGTACATCCAGACCTGCCCTTTTGCCTGATCTGAGGCCGAGCTCAGAAGGTGCACCATTCAGCTGGCTCTGAATGGCAACAAGTGGATTTTTAACGGCATTTTTCTCCTCTATGTGGACAGGTGGCAACACAGCCACTGATCTTTCCAACATGTCTGTTCAACAGAAGTCGATTGTTAGATTGACTTCGGTTGAGTGGCAGTGAGCACACATGGATCATACAATATACATACACACACACACACAGTATACAGACACACACGCACAGTATACAGACACACACGCACAGTATACAGACACACACACACGCACAGTATACAGACACACACACAGTATACACACACACACAGTATACACACACACACAGTATGCAGACACACACATGCACAGTATGCAGACACACAGTATACACACACAGTATACAGACACACACACACAGTATACAGACACACACACGCACAGTATGCAGACACACACACGCACAGTATGCAAACACACAGTATACACACACAGTATACAGACACACACACACAGTATACAGACACACACACGCACAGTATGCAGACACACACACGCACAGTATGCAAACACACAGTATACACACACAGTATACAGACACACACACACAGTATACAGACACACACACACACAGTATACAGACACACACACGCACAGTATGCAGACACACACACGCACAGTATGCAGACACACAGTACACACACACAGTATACAGACACACACACGCACAGTATACAGACACACACATGCACAGTATATGGACACATACACAGTATACAGACACACACATGCACAGTACAGACATACCCCACTTTTAAGTACACAATGGGGTTTATTTACTAAAGCTGGAAAGTGCAAAATCAGGCTCACTTCTGCATAGAAACCAATGAGCTTCTAACCCCAGCTTGTTCAATGAAGCTTTGGTAATAAAACCTGGAAGCTCATTGGTTTCTATGCAGAAGTGAGCCTGATTTTGCACTTTCCAGTTTTAGTAAATAAACCCCATTGCGTACTTAAACGTGGGGTATGCCTGTACTGTGCATGTGTGTGTCTGTATACTATGTATGTGTTTAATTTTAAATGGTACATGTTCCCATCTATGCGATTTTGAAAATCAGCGACTTTGAAAAGGTACCTGCAATGCTTTGATGCGACTTTGATCCAGAGATCATAAAGTTGGATCAAAGCTGCACTAAAAATCGCATTAAAGTAGCAATCTAAATCATGCAACTTTGGGGTTGCAATAATGGAAATGTAGACTAAGGCTCCGTTTCCACTACTATGAATTGTCATGCGACTTTGGACACACATGACAAGTCACAGCCCATTGATTTCAATGGCACCCATTCCCATCTATGCGACTTTGAATACCAGCAACTTTGAAAAGGTACCTGCAAAGCTTTGATGTGACCTTTGGTGCGACTTTGATCCAGAGAGTGTAAAGTTGGACCAAAGCTGCACTCAAAGTTGCATCAAAGTCAGATTCC
Source organism: Aquarana catesbeiana (assembly GCF_042186555.1). Classification (NCBI taxonomy): domain Eukaryota; kingdom Metazoa; phylum Chordata; class Amphibia; order Anura; family Ranidae; genus Aquarana; species Aquarana catesbeiana. The sequence continues at coordinate 865,274,066 of NC_133324.1, forward strand.
AAAGTCGCACTCTTGCTACGTTTCCACTAGTGAGACTCCAAAGCTGTGCGATTTAGAGTGCGACTTTGAGTGCAGCTTTGATCCAACTTTATATAAAAGACAAAAAAGCCCTAAGGCTAGCTGCACTAGAACCAGTGAGAATAAAAATCAAAAAATGTCACAAAAAAAAACAGATAAGTAACAGTGACAAACAAAGCAGCCAGCATCAAAAAAAGTCCAGTACGCAAACTTCAAACAAGATATATAAACAGTGAATGCAGCGCTAAAAATGTTAGTGATCAAACAATTGAAAAGATCTGGGTGAAAAAGAAAAAGTGAAAAAAGAAAAAACTAAAGCAGAGCCCCATCACATAAGAAAATCCATAAGTGTCTGTTTTAAATTCCATCCATGGAAAATAAAGGATAAAGCAACTATGTAATTTTCACACACAGTATATGTAGTGCATCCGGTTCCGCACACCCAAAGTGGTATAGTAATCTGCTTACCAGATGGCGATGACTGCCACAGCAGTCTCGCCCAGCGCATGGATTTAACGGTTTCCCCAAAGCCTAGGTGGTAATCAGAACTTCCAAGAAATGATTCCTAGTGTCGCCAGCTAGTAGATCATGTTGCTCGAAAATGCAAAAGAAAAGGCTCCCATAGTGTAATATGTCATAAGTAGGTAATATTTCATAAAAAATAGGTATTGCACTTCCAATGAGGTAGTTCATTAACCAGCGAATCATTCAATATGGGTGAGTAGGAATCGTAATGTCTCCACGAGCCTCGCTCTACTTCCTGTATCAAAGAACGCCCATCCACCGTCTCGGAAGGATAAAACGTAACGACATTACCCTCATAGGCTCCCCCCACAAGTCACAGCCCATTGATTTCAATGGCACCCGTTCCCATCTATGCGATTTTGAAAACCAGCAACTTTGAAAAGGTAACTGCAATGCTTTGATGCGACTTCAATCCAGAGAGTGTAAAGTTGGATCAAAGCTACACTCAAAGTTGCATCAAAGTCACACTCCAAAGTCGCACTCTTGCCTTAGGCTACGTTTCCACTAGTGAGACTCCAAAGCTGTGCGATTTAGAGTGCGACTTTGAGTGCAGCTTTGATCCAACTTTACACTCTGGATCAAAGTTGCATCAAAAGTTGCATCAAAGTAGTGCAGGCACCTTTTCAAAGTTGCATAGATGGGAACATTTGCCTTTGAAATCAATGGGCTGTAACTTGTCATGCGACTTTATGTGTGCAAAGTCGCATGACAAGTCGCACTAGTGGAAACGGAGCCTTGAATCATTACTCACATGTAGCTCCCTCAGCTGGGCGTGTGCCACACCATGCACACAGTGGCCATCACAGTACCAAGCATAAACAACCATGTGGTTGTACACTGTAGAAAAATCTGCAGCATGTAGCATTGTAATCTATCTTACAGTTTCTAACAAACAGAACAGACTTCCAAAACTTCCGACAATGTAAAAAAAATATATATATTTTTAACCTTTTGTTATAATAAATATCCCCAAAAAATATTTTAAAAACAAATGAATTTCTTTCTCAGTTTAGGCCAATATGTATTCTTCTACATATTTTTGGTAAAAATGTTTTTTTTTAAATCGCAATAAGCGTATATTGATTGGTTTGCGCAAAGTTATAGCGTATACAAAATAGGGGATAGATTTATGGCATTTTTATTATGAATTTTTTTTTTAACTAGTAATGGCGGCGATCTGCATTTTTTATCAGGACTGCGACATTGCGGCGGACAGATCGGACACGTTTGACATTATTTTGGGACCAGTAACATTTATAGAGCAATCAGAACTAAAAATAGCTACTGATTACTGTGTAAATGTCACTGGCAGGGAAGGGGTTAACAATAGGGGGCAATCAAGGGGTTAAGTGTGTGTTCCCTATAGAATAGATAACGTGTGTGAGCTGTCAGCGCTGCACACCTCAGTACATTATATAGAATGGAAAATCCGTCAAAGGGTTTTTTAGCAGCAAAAAGTATTTGAGTGGTAATCAATTTTGAGTAAAAAAAATGTTATTATATCAAAAAGTACTTAGTAAATACATGAAAGTTGTAAAAAGCTATCCTGGCTTTAACATAAAAAATACAACCCATCAATGGTTAAAGAAACAACACATATTACATGAAAGCCATTCTATTAACGTGGTATTTCACATGATATCCCTACGCGTTTCAACCCTTCTCAAATGAGAAAAGGGACAAGATTTAGAAGCATATACAATGCATTAAACAATTTGCTGCACTTCAAAAAATTGCAAATTGTTTAATGCATTGTATATGCTTCTAAATCTTGTCCTTTTTCTCGTTTGACGGTAGATATAAATTATTGTCATGCCCAAAACTTATTACCCCTGAAGAAGAGGTTGATCCCTTTATTACCTCGAAACGTCAGGTTTTTTCTATCTGTTATTATACAATAGAATTGGTCAATGTTATTTATTCTGATCTCCATGTATATGCATCCATTTTAATGCTCGTTATGTTATATCATAGTTACTATGTTTTTATCTTTTTTCTATAATAAATATCTTCTTTTTTCATTTTTACTTCTCTACTCAATATATTAATACTTACCTACCTGTCAGTCACCCAAATCAAAGTCCCACTATAGGATATACACTCATGTTTGAGTAATTTTTTCTATGTCCTACAGCCAGAAGTATTCTAAAATACTTTGATGAACCCGGAGCCTCCATGCACTGTCTTCATACCTCTCGGGGCAATCCCTTCCTTCACGGAACTTGCAAGAGCCCACCCTTGTGTTGGACCAGCCAGAGGGACAGAGTGGGGAAAGAATGAGCGAGCACCTGCGATATATCGTAACAGCCTTGGTGATTGTTAATATAAGGAATTCAAAAAAGAGTATTTTAACTAAGATAATCTATCAAGCTGGGGTGCCATAAACAGACCAGAATATGATTTATTAATAGCTGTGTAGTAGTTGTATTAGTTTGTATAATTGCTATATGTAGTGGCTTTTGTGTGTAGTTATAATAGTTTGTATGATTGCTATACATAATAGCTTTCATGTATCGTATATAGCAATAAAATAAATCTGATAAAAAGGATTATAATATAAAATATATGTGCGAAAACAATTAATGTATTAATGAACGTGATGAAAAATTGTTTTTTCATAGGTGTGTGATTGAAAATCTGCTAGGATGTAATACCAAGGGTATCAGTTTGTGTGACAGACCTAGCCGGGAGAGAGACTTTTGGAGGGGACTATATGCTAGCCTCTTGCCGATCGATCGGGGGCCCTTGCATTTGGGGGAACTGTGCTCTTTGTGAGCTGTATGCCTGGGGACTCTTGAGGTGGTATTACTGTGGATTCGGGTCCTGGTCCCCCAGGACACACAGACTCTGGGGACCCTGGATTTGCCATATTGGAATAGTGGCTGATTCATAATGCTGGGACAGATACTGTTAGGAGATGCTGATGTAAATTCCAACACCTGTCTGTCTATTGTCTGCTAAAATGTGTATTGTAAATAAGTCTACTATGGGATCTAAGAGTCATTAGATCCCCATTGTTATTTGTGTTAATTAACTCTGCTATTGGGTGAAGAAGAGTCTATGTTGATTGTGATAATGTTGATTGGATTTTCTGAACTACAAGACGGCCAGTCTGGCCTAACGGTCATGTCTGAGTCATCTAGGCTGTCTAAAGGGATTAGTTAATTAGCTCATGTTAATTAGGTAAATTAGGTTACAGCTGTATTGTTAGAGCAATATGAGCAGGAGGTCTGCACCTCCACTTTGAGTGTATAAAAGCCTGTATTTTGTCAATAAAGATAGATTCCTGTTTGAACTTACATACAGCCTGCCCGGTGTTTGTTCTGAGCTATCACAACTGGGTTAGAACGGCACATAGCTGAAGTTCTAATCCCGGGGCATTGGATGACTGAACCATCAGACGTTGCAATCTGATTCTATAGCTGCAGAGGAGTGTCAGGAGAGTGGAACCGAGCGAGCAAGGGGCTCGTTACATTGGTTGGCAGCCGTGGGATTTGCTCTCCAGTTACTGGGACACTCCAAACCAGCCTGCAGGAGAGCCACGCTGAAAGACTTACTTGAGAGCCGTGGAGGGAATGGTGGGATCGTGCTTCCTTGCCGTGAACACATCCAAACCATCACCTGGATCCAAGGTAGCAGGATAGCAGGAGAGGAGAAATACCAGCCACCATGGATGAGGAATTCAGAAGGAGGTTGCGAGAGAAGGAGATACAGCACAGAGGACTAGTATCAGAGCAGGTCCTGCTAGGATGGTTTGATTCTATCCGATGTGAACTCTGGAAGGAAGCGCTAGCCCTTGAGCAGCGACACCTGAGAAAAGTTCTCCCCTCCGTCCATGTGAGGTACTGGTCGCAGTATGAAGTGCGAATGCTGTTTTTGGGGGAACAGCCGAACCAGGAGTGGACAGCCGAGTTAAGCAGGCTGATCCGGGCAGAAATGCGTTTGGACGAGAGCTACAGAGCCCTCCAGTGGTATGTAGCCCAAGTGTGCCCATGGACAGCGGATGACAGCCCCACGGAAGGCTTTGACTATGATGGCCTGGGATTGTTATACTGGAGGCTGTCCAGGGACCCTGACTTTGGAAGTGATCGGGAGTGGCGTTTGGAGGAAATAATGGAGCACAGAGAGCGGAGACTGAATGTCTCAGAAGTGCACTGGGCACTGGAAGATTTGGAGTTTCTGGCCGTTCAGCAATGGGAGTTGGAGATCGCCTACAAACAGCTGTTAGACTCTACTCAGCAGCAGGGTGGTGCTCCCTTTGCCTGGGACTATCATGAAATACCAGTTGACAACTCTGAAATCCTGGCTGAAGAGTTGACAATGTGGCAGAGTAACGGTGTACTTTGCCAACCTGCCCCCGCAGCTATGGAGGCGAAATGTCTTATGGCGGATGCAGCAAGTGCTGACTGACCTTGATGAACCTGTTTCTGCATTGGATGATCTTGGATGGAGGAATGTGCCTGTCCAGCAGAATGCCAGAGAATCCGCAGTGGAAAATCTGAAGATTGCCGTCCCCAAACCTGAAGTGCTGACAACAGGGCAGAGCTCTGCTAACCTCTGCCCAGCACTGATAGCATCTTCTGGGTTCCACGGAGAGGAGATGGTGAACCTTTATCCCCAGACACCAGTTGCAGCGACAGGGGATTTGATAGACTTTTCTGCTGAGGAAGAACAACCTGGGGAGCCTCCAGCAGAAGAAGAGCTGTTATTAGGGCCAAACTTCACTGTGCTGTGCCCAGCACTGATAGCATCTTCTGGGTTCCAGGGACAGGAGATGGTGAACCTTTATCCCCAGACACCATTTGCAGAGGCAGGGGATTTGATAAACTTTTCTGCTGAGGAAGAACAACCTGGTGAGCCTCCAGCAGAAGAGGAGCTGTTATTAGGGCCAAACTTCACTATGCTCTGCCCAGCACCAACAGAAGTATCTGTGAAGTTACAAGGAACTTCCCCAGCTAAAGTGCTGGCAACCGGACAGAGGGTCCAAGGTCTCTGCCCTACACCTGCGTCGGTTCTGGAGGCTCAGGGTGAGAAGGAGGTGGTCACTTCCCAGCAGCAGATCAGGATACAGGGGGAGAAGGGAGAGGAGGTGTTCGTCGTCCCTCCCCAACAGTTAGCCGGAGCAGATGGTGTGGGGTTTCCAGCAGAAGGGCTGGCAACAGGGCCGAGTACTGCTGGACTTTGCCCTCAACTAACAGAGCATGGATGTCCTGTGAAGGTGGATGGGACTTCAGTCTCCACCTGTATACCCCAGGGATGCTGGGCAGTCGGCCCAGATCCCCAACAGCATGACGGAGTGAGCCCAGACACCCTGTCTTCTCTCCAGCGGCAGAAAGGACTCCAGGGAGAAGGGCCAGTCCAGGCCTCTCCCCAGCGGCAGATATGTTCTCTGAGAGAGGCAGAGGTTGGCTGGGTGAGTAATGCTTTGTTTGGAACAATTTGTTTGGGGTACTGTGTGGGTACAGACATTAGAGGACTCGAACTACTGACTAACTTCGGAGTAAACCCGTCTGGGGTCTCCTCCTGTGTTAGTCTCCTGCCAAAAGGGGAGAAATGTGATAGACCTAGCCGGGAGAGAGACTTTTGGAGGGGACTATATGCTAGCCTCTTGCCAATCGATCGGGGGCCCTTGCATTTGGGGGAACGGTGCTCTTTGTGAGCTGTATGCCTGGGGACTCTTGAGGTGGTATTACTGTGGATTCGGGTCCTGGTCCCCCAGGACACACAGACTCTGGGGACCCTGGATTTGCCATATTGGAATAGTGGCTGATTCATAATGCTGGGACAGATACTGTTAGGAGATGCTGATGTAAATTCCAACACCTGTCTGTCTATTGTCTGCTAAAATGTGTATTGTAAATAAGTCTACTATGGGATCTAAGAGTCATTAGATCCCCATTGTTATTTGTGTTAATTTACTCTGCTATTGTGTGAAGAAGAGTCTATGTTGATTGTGATAATGTTGATTGATTCCTGATTGAACTTACATACAGCCTGCCTGGTGTTTGTTCTGAGCTATCACGACTGGGTTAGAACGGCACATAGCTGAAGTTCTAATCCCGGGGCATTGGATGACCGAACCATCAGACGTTGCAATCTGATTCTATAGCTGCAGAGGAGTGTCAGGAGAGTGGAACCGAGCGAGCAAGGGGCTCGTTACAGTTTGCAGTGAAAAAAAATGAAAAATTTAATTAAATGAATAATGTGGTGATTACTAGTGAAAAAGTGCTGTGAGTAAAAAGTGCAGAAAAAAGGGCCTAAGTGCAAGACTTTGCTGACCGCAAATCAAGCAAAAAACAAATAAAACGAACAAAAAACAAACGGCAAGAAACAAAAAACAAACAACAAAAGAGGACGGCCAAAAAAAGTTTACCTTAAGCCGTTTAAGTGTCAGTCATAGCCCACAGTGGGTAATATGAAAAAAATCTGTGGTGCAAAATAGAGTTCAGAATGTTTTCAAGCTTCTCTGTCTATAAAATGATTAACCACTTAAGCCCTGGACCATTTGGCTGGCAAAAGACCAGAGCACTTTTTGCGATTTGGCACTGCGTCACTTTAACTGACAAATGGGCGGTCGTGCGACGTGGCTCCCAAACAAATTTTTTTTTTCCCCACAAATAGAGCTTTCTTTTGGTGGTATTTGATAACCGCTGCGGTTTTTACTTTTTGCGCTATAAACAAAAAATAGCGACAGTTTTGAAAAAAAACACATTATTTTTTACTTTTTGCTATAATAAATATCCCCAAAATATATATATAAAAAAATCATTTTTTTCCTCAGTTTAAGCCGATACGTATTCTTCTACATTTTTTGGTAAAAAAAAAAAAAAAGAATCACAATAAGCGTTTATTGATTGGTTTGTGCAAAAGTTATAGCGTCTACAAAATAGGGGATAGTTTTATGGCATTTTTATAAATTTTTTTTTTTTACTAGTAATGGCGGCAATCAGCGAGTTTTATTGTGACTGCGACATTATGGCAGACAGATCAGACACTTTTGGCGCTATTTTGGGACCATTCACATTTATACAGCGATCAGAGCGATTAAAAATGCATTGATTACTGTGTAAATGTGACTGGCAGTGAAGGGGTGAATCACTAGGTGGCGCTGTAGGGGTTAAGTGTGTCCTAGCGAGTGATTCTAACTGTGGGGGGAAGGGGCTATGTGTGACATGACACTGATCACAGTTCCCGATTACAGGGAGCTGTGATTAGTGTCAGTGTCACCAGGCAGAACAGGGAAATGCTTGTTTACAGCAGTATTTCCCCGTTCTTCCTCTCCGTGAGACGATCGCGGGTATCCTCGCAGACATTGAGTCTTCGGGACCCGCGATAACACTCACAGAGCTCGCGGCGGGCACGTGTGCGCCCGCAAACCGCTTCTTAAAGGGCAACATACAGGTACGTTAATATGCCTGCACGTGCCCTTCTGCCGACGTATATCCGCGTGAGCCGGTCAGCAAGCGGTTAAGCAAAGAATGTATTTGTTGGTTGAGAAATAAAGACCTCTATTGTATCCTGTTAATGACACTTACTTGACAGTGTTCGCAGATATGTCTGTATGTCAGCAGCAATCCAGGGATCACTCCAGGATCCACTGGAGGCTGAGTCATTTATTGTCAGGGTTGGGCTCAGCCCTTCCTTCTCAAAGCTGGCCGCTCAGCTGTCGGCTAATTGCCAGCTTCTTTCTCTCCACAGTGACTCACCTGTTGATGATATCCTGCTCCTCAGTCCTGCCTACTTAAGCCGTCCAGCTCAGATGATCTCTGCCTTCACCTTGGTCACATCTCTAGAGACATTCCTTCTGGCTCCAGATCCTGCTTGCTGTTCTACTACGCTCATCTCTGCCTCCCTGATGTTTTGGCTTGTCTGACTATCCGTTACAGTTCCTGAACGCTATGTTTTGACTATGTTTACTCTGTTTACCTTTTTATTATTATTATTATTATTATTATTATTAAAGTGAGATATAAAGTGATTGTAAAGCTTTGTTTTTTTTAACAAAAAAATAACAAACATATCATACTTACCTCCACTGTGCAGCTTGCTTTGCACAGAGTGGCAACGATCCTCAATTCCTCCCCACATCAGATAACACCCTAGGAGAAGCGATCTCCCGGGGGTTACCTTGCAGGTGTGCTCCCGAGTTCAGCATTTGCGTTCATAGACACGAATGCAGGACTCGCCCCGCCCCTCGGTGCCTGCATCATTGGATTTTTATTTGACAGCAGCAGGAGCCAATAGCTGCGCTGCTATCAATCTATCCAATCAAGTGCCGAGAACCCCGGGCAGGGGGACAGCATGTCTTCGCCGTTGGAATTGGGGGTCTGGGGGGCCGGTGACTGACAGAAGTTTTTTCAACTTAATGCATAGGATGCATTAAGGTGGAAAAACACGAGGGTTTACTGTACTTCTGTCTCAGTCTGATTCATGGTTTCTGACAGTAGGCGAAGGCTATGAATTCAGAAGATGCAGTCAATCCACTTGTGGTAATATATTTTCCAGATCTCATGAGCAGGATCACTGCATGGATCAGTTTGCCATGGCGTTACAAACACTCCTGAGTCGCATGGCTCACTTGGAATCTCCCACTGTGGCTGCTCTGGTACAACCTGTGTTGCAGGCCGTCCCTGCTGCTGCTCCAGTCTCTGTGCAGGCACCCGCCTCGAGTATTACCTCTATAAGAGGTATGTCTGGTTCCACTCCGCTTCCCCAGCGTCCAATGCAGAGGGTTTCTCAACCAGGTTGAGATATACTTTGAGATGCTTCCCCAGGCGTTTCCCACGGACAGAAGCAAAGTAGGGTTCGTGATATCCTTGCTTTCTGAGAGAGCCTTGGCCTGGGCAAACCCTTTATGGGAGACGCAAAAACCTGTTGTCTTGAGTTACCCAGCGTTTGTGGTTTCTTTTAAAAGGGTATTTGACGTTCCAGCACGCTCCGCTTCTGCTGTAAAGTGCCTCATGTCCATCAAACAGAGTACAAGAACTGTTGCCAATTACGCCATTGAATTCCGTACTCGGGCAGCAGAGGTTGCTTGGAACAACGAGGCCCTTGTGGCTGCTTTTTCTCATGGTCTCTCGGATACCATCAAGGATGAGATAGCAGCCCGAGATATACCCACTGAGCTGGAGAAGTTGATCACGTTTGCCATCCTCATTGACTCCAGACTCAGAGAAAGACTCTCTTTTAAGGAGCGCTTGCGGAAGCCTCCTGTACATTTGTCTCCGAACATTGCAGTCCCACCCTTGCCTCCCTCACCTCCCATACCTCCTGGTACCGGTTCGGTCTGTGAAGATGAATCCATCCACTTGGGCTTCACATGTCTCTCTGCTGATGAGAGAACCCTTAGGAGGAAGGAGAGATTGTGACCAGGCAGGTCACTTTTTGAAGTCTTGTCCTACCCGTCCAGGGAACGCCCGAAACTTGAGGTCCTGTCACGGACAGGTCCATTTTCTTTGGTAACAGGCACGGTGTGTTGATGTTCGGTGGAAGATAATCTCATGTTCACCTTATTGTATCTGTCTGCAACGTGGGTGGTTCCAGTATTTCCCCTGAACAAAGACTCTGTTTTAACACTAGGGACTCATTTTATAATTTGATGCTTCTAGCGCTGCATATATTTAACATTTAAAGTATAAAGTATACAATCACATTGATAAATAGGGATGAGTGAAATTAAAAGCTTTTGTCTTCCATGGAATTTCAGGAGATTTTGGTAAAAAGCATTAGTTTTAAGTCAAAATGAAATCATCTACCCACAAATCTCCCACAGCGCACATTCAGAGCCCAAACACCCAGGAAAAGATGTGATGATTATTAGTAGCAGCCACTGGGGAGCGAAAAGAATCACATAGAGAAGACGAAGTACAGTAGAAAAAGGATAATAAGTAGCAAACTATAAAGACAGCTCTGTAAACAAAGCTGTCAAGTTAAAGACCAAGTGCTATATTGTTAGAAAGAATAATAATTTATAATACAAAATAAATAGCACTATGTTTAAACTGGCTTAGAACCCAGAGGTTAGCAATCACGGAATACTAAACAGTGCTACTGGTCTGGCTAATAGCTAGGTTGCCTCCTCCCGCTGGCTTGGGGAAAGGAAACCTATAAATAAAAAGAAAACAAAGGAAGAGAGGGGTGACAAGCAGACTCATGGTGAAGTATATTTTTATTCAGTGGAATAATAAAAACATTAATCACAATTTCTCTGTACAAGTTGATAGTGGTATTACCTGGAGCAATAAGGGTTATTTCCTGTTAAGCTTGAGCTGTATATAATTAATCCAGAGGTTAGCAGATAGGGAGACTGATGAAGGGGACAATCTGATTCTTGAAACCTGTTTCCCATAATACATTGCAACAAGACACAAGCAGTAGGAGTATAGAACAGAGATCCTGTGTGGATACAGCTAACACAGCCGGAAAATTCAATGTTTCATATCCAGCAGTGCCTTCCATGCCCCAACAGCTAAGCCGATCCTACTCATCCTCGCAATTACATACTTTACTTGCTCCCAGACTTGTGAGTGCATTTATTATTGGTTCTTTCCACTGAATAAAAATGTACTGCACCACGAGGCTGCTTGGTGCCCCTCTCTTTCTTTGTTGTTTTTTATAAGCCAAAACTAAATTAATGTCTGTGGGGTTTTTTGGGAAATTCTTTTTATTTTATCTTACAGTTCTTGTGAAAAACAATACAGTTACAAAGTAAAAGGCTACAAAAGTGAAAAAGAAGTAGTACAATGAAAAATAGGGCCTCACAGGGCCTACTTCCTGTACACATTCTACTGTTATAGAACAACTGCTGAATTAACAGACATAGATAAAAATAATGGAGAAAGTCAGCAAGCAACAAGGTGTATCACCAACTTTCTGAAGAGAGGAACTGGTAATTGCCAGCAAGGCTTACCTGAGATGAAATGTATAATAAATAAAGTCGATATCTAGCAGAGACTAAAGCCTAGTACACATGGGCTGAATGTCAGGCGGCATTGGCTGATTTAATAGAAATCGGCCGTCATTCTGCCCGTGTGTACTGGATTTCGGCGACTTCTGTTGAAGGGGCGTGACCGAAAAAGTCTGCCGACCGGCTCAGACTGAGGCTGAGAGCGCTGACCGGAGTGTTCTAGCAGGACGGCTGCCCCACTGTCAGAACACAATGGCACAGCAGGGGAAATCGCTATACTAACATTGGATTGTTAGTACAGCGGCTCCGACCTAAGCTGTTAAAAAAAAAATAGTAGTGTGTACTAGGCATAAGTGTGTAAATGGATAAACCCACATCTCTTCCCAAGCCTCACCCAGGTGGTCTGGAACAGCTCCTATCCATTTTTCTCAACAGTGTGCCACTGAGGGAGACTGCACGGTCAAAAGTTCTTTATAGTCTCCAGACAGGGTTTTTTCAGTGAATCAACATAAAGTAACATTTCAGTTTTAGAGCGCTTAGTCTCCAAGCTGGGCAAACCAACCTGTGTCCAAAAGGCATAGCATAGCTGTAAACATCAAAAGAAATAGAAATTGGGAAGTGTAAATTTTCAATTTCAGGTTCTATGTCATAAATCTACCCTCCATGTAGGATATCTCTATGTGTTTTAACACCCTTGGTAGCCCAGCATTCCGGGTCAAATTTGAATGAATTTTGTGATTATTATTGACACAATAGGAATTTCAGAAGCTCCTTTCAACAGTCCTGGAAGGAAGCTATATGTGAATAGGGGCAAGTGGCGCTACCTAGGTTGGATACGTACCCGTTGTGTGTTAGCTGTACAGCTTTGTATTAACTGTGTACTCTCCTAAAAATGAGCTAAAAAATGCACTTATTCAAAAAAATATTATAAGTGTATATGTGCCCAATGGGATTAGTATCCCATACCAGAGGGTGCACACAAATATGTGAATCTTATAAAGTGTATATGTGCCCAAAGGGATTAATATTCCATAACAGAGGGTGCAAACAAATATATACAGGTATAGCAAAGAGAAATATAATATATACAGGTATAACTAAAAAAATCATCAGTGGTGGTGACGATAATTATAAAAAATAAGTGTAGCAGTACACAGCCCCCTACTGATGTATAAGGGGTTAACCATATAATATCCTTCCGGCTGTTGCACTGGCTAGTAATGAGTCTATAATCAGTCCACAGTCAGTACCGTATACTGGTTGGGTATTAACACAATATCTCCACTGTGCACAAATAACATGTTATGCTGGTGAAACAATCACAGCCCCCTTCTTCACCATGGGGAACAAACAATATTAATAGGAACCAGGTGTAGAATGTGACAAAAAATATATATATAACAAAAATAAAAAATGAAAAAATCGAATGTGCCAGAAATATACCAAATATGACAAAAATATAAAAAACAAAAATATAGTTAATAAAAATCAGTATTTGTGAAAGTCCTAACTTGAAGACAATTCATTCAAGAGTTCCTGCGTGAAGTGACTTTAGTGATGGCAGCAATTGGTATCCAGTGATTTAGGTGCTCCCCTCAAGGGTTCCCACTCACCAGCTCCCTGCACCCCTGCAGGGGTAATAAGCTTCTGATATCCTCGATGTTATCTTGGAATCCAATGGGGTCGTCCCTAGGGGGCTTCCGCTCCAGGTGTAAATATCCTTCAGTGTTACGATTTATCCTCTTCTGCTGCTGCTTCCAACAATGTCTCCTCCTGCCTGATCTGTTTTTGTGCCAAAAATATCTTTTGCTTGTCGTCTCCACCCGGTACAAAGTGTAGGCTGTGTGGCCTACACTATGTTGGGAGGACTATACGGACGCTCAGAAAGAGGTTTGGTGAACATCGCCATTTTGTAGAGAGTGGAGACGACAAGCACAGTGTGCCCCGACATTTTTTAAAACATCATGGCCAATCTTCTGCAGGCCTCAGGGTGTGGGTCATAGAGTCTGTCCCTGGTACATTCCCACTGGCTGAGCGCTTTAAACGCCTCTGCCAGAGGGAAACCTATTGGATATATACCTTGGACTCCCTCACACCGGGGGGCCTCAATGAGGAAATAGAGGTTAACCATCTGATCTGATTAGCCCCTTGATTCCCCTCTTTCCCCTCCCCCCTTTTTTTTACCTCCTCCCCCCCTCTCCATTATCCTTCTTTCCTCCTCATTCTCTCTTTTTCCCTCTTCCACCCCAATTTTCCCTTCTACAATATATTTAGGTTCTCACATGGATTCGTTCACACTTACAAATCCTTTGTGTATGTGCACAATGCCATCCACATATTCCTTAATTTTAATTTCAATTTTTAATTTTCATAAGTATAATCATACTATTGTGTATTGTAGAATGGCTTACGTACCCATTTAGATACTAATCATGTTCATATAATTTTTCCATTCAGGACCACCTCTCTCCCCTCGTCTCTCAGTACACATATCTAATCTCGGACCCTTAAGGTCTCCAACCACAAGTAAGTACATAGACAAGTACAAGCACAAGTACAAGTATAAGTACAAACAACTAACAGGTCAGTTATGATCTACTCCAAATAAGTGTACAAACAACATTTTTTTTCATTTTTTACATTTATTTTTATTTTTATTAATTTTATTTTGATTATTATTATTATATTGATTTTGATTTTTATCTGTATTTTTATTTGTATTATTGTTGCTTATACTTATTTTCATAATTTTCACTATTTTTCATCCTTTATCATTTTTTATCATTTTTGCATTCATCATTTTTTTTATCATTTTTTTATCATTTTTTCATCTTCACCACCATACTATTGATCGCAATATTTATCCCCACCACCTTTTATGTTAGATCACACACAGGTGTGCACACACACACACGCGTGTACACACGTGAGTCAAAATTGGTCCAGTTTTTCATTTGCTCTGCAGCGCTGTTTTAAAGATTTTTATAAACATGTACCATTGCCTGTTTTTCTTTGTTTCTTGCTTCAGTATGTATTTTTGCCTACTAATGCATGTACATTCATTTTTAATGTCCCATGATGACTGGTTTTATTGATCTTTCAATTGATCCTTTATTCACCCCTTCATATGCTGAGCCTGCCGCGCTCTTTTCCCTTCTTTTGCCATGTCACAAGTCCGACCAGAGGACACTAGGACCCAGTAACCTTGGCAATAGAGCATATAAGCCCTCATCCAATATGGCCCCCCGCTAGGCCTGAAGAAGGAGCGCATGCTCCGTAAACTTGATGCCTATTGGTCCACTGTTTAACTGGAAGTGATGTCATCCCCCGGCTCCCTGTGTGCTCGAGGACACAGCCACGGATGGACTTCTCCCCCCCCCCCCCGGACAATTATATGCCTATTCCTGAAATGCTTCTTTTAATCTTACTCTCGTGAGTATATATGCAGAACTTGCTTATTTAAATCCAATGTTTTTACTGCACTTAGAGTGGCGCTTTTGTGCTTTCTCCCTCAGCCTCCCAAGATTTGCTTCTTATCTACACTAGGCTGCTTTCAAGGGGCTATCATAATGGACTAATATGGACTTTAAACAGTCATTTATTTAAAATCATCATTTTTTAAATCCCCTTTACTTTGTGCCATGTAATAGTCAGGTGGATCTTATCTCTATAGGAGGCGAGTGTACGTGTTGATGCTGACTGACCCTGCCTTAACCACTTCAGCCCCGGAAGGATTTACCCCCTTCCTGACCAGAGCACTTTTTACAATTTGGCACTGCGTCGCTTTAACTGCTAATTGCGCGGTCATGCAATACTCTACCCAAACGAAATTTGCGTCCTTTTCTTCCCACAAATAGAACTTTCTTTTGATGGTATTTGATCACCTCTGCCATTTTTATTTTTTGCGCTATAAACGGAAAAAGACTGAAAATTTTGAAAAAAAATGATATTTTCTATTTTTTGTTATAAAAAAAATCCAATAAACAAAATTTTAGTCATACATTTAGGCCAAAATGTATTCGGCCACATGTCTTTAGTAAAAAAAATGTCAATAAACGTATATTTATTGGTTTGCGCAAAAGTTATAGCGTCTACAAACTAGGGTACATTTTCTGGAATTTACACAACTTTTAGTTTATGACTGCCTTTGTCATTTCTTGAGGTGCTAAAATGGCAGGGCAGTACAAACCCCCCCCAAATGACCCCATTTTGGAAAGTAGACACCCCAAGGAAATTGCTGAGAGGCATGTTGAGCCCATTGAATATTTATTTTTTTTGTCCCAAGTGATTGAATAATGACAAAAAAAAAAAAAAATTTACAAAAAGTTGTCACTAAATGATATATTGCTCACATAGGCCATGGGCATATGTGGAATTGCACCCCAAAATACATTCAGCTGCTTCTCCTGAGTACGGGGATACCACATGTGTGGCACTTTTTGGGAGCCTAGCCGCGTACGGGGCCCCGAAAACCCAGCACCACCTTCAGGATTTCTAAGAGCACACATTTTTTATTTCACTCCTCACTACCTATCACAGTTTTGAAGGCCATAAAATGCCAAGATGGCACAACCCCCCCCCCCCAAATGACCCCATTTTGGAAAGCAGACACCCTAAGCTATTTGCTGAGAGGCATGGTGAGTATTTTGCAGCTCTCATTTGTTTTTGAAAATGAAGAAAGACCAGAAAAAAAATTTTTTTTTTTCTTTTTTCAATTTTCAAAACCTTGTGACAAAAAGTGAGGTCTGCAAAATACTCACTATACCTCTCAGCAAATAGCTTGGGGTGTCTACTTTCCAAAATTGGGTCATTTGGGGGGGGTTTGTGCCACCTGGGCATTCCATGGCCTCCGAAACTGTGATAGGCAGTGAAGAGTGAAATCAAAAATTTACGGCCTTAGAAAGCCTGAAGGCGGTGCTTGGTTTTCGGGGTCCCGTGCGCGGCTAGGCTCCCAAAAAGTCCCACACATGTGGTATCCCCGTACTCAGGAGAAGCAACAGAATTTATTTTGGGGTGTAATTTCACAAATCCCCATGGCATGTTTGAGCAATATAACATTTAGTGACAACTTTGTGCAAAAAAAAAAAAAAAAAAAATTTGTCTCTTTCCCGCAACTTGTGTCACAATATAAAATATTCCATGGACTCGACATGACTCTCAGCAAATAGCTTGGGGTGTCTACTTTCCAAAATGGGGTCATTTGGGGGGGTTTGAACTGTCCTGGCATTTTATGCACAACATTTAGAAGCTTATGTCACACATCACCCACTCTTCTAACCACTTGAAGACAAAGCCCTTTCTGACACTTTTTGATTACATGAAAAAATTATTTTTTTTTGCAAGAAAATTACTTTGAACCCCCAAACATTATATATTATTTTAAAGCAAATGCCCTACAGATTAAAATGGTGGGTGTTTCATTTTTTTTTTTTCACACAGTAATTGCGCAGCGATTTTTCAAACGCATTTTTTGTGGAAAAAACACACTTTTTTAAATTTTAATGCACTAAAACACACTATATTGCCCAAATGTTTGATGAAATAAAAAAGATGATCTTAGGCCGAGTACATGGATACCAAACATGACATGCTTTAAAATTGCGCACAAACGTGCAGTGGCAACAAAATTAATACATTTTTAAAAGCCTTTAAAAGCCTTTACAGGTTACCACTTTAGATTTACAGAGGAGGTCTACTGCTAAAATTACTGCCCTCGATCTGACCTTCGCGGTGATACCTCACATGCATAGTGCAATTGCTGTTTACATTTGACGCCAGACCGACGCTTGCGTTCGCCTTAGCGCGAGAGCAGGGGGGACAGGGGTGCTTTTTTTTTTTCTTTATTATTTTTTTGCTTTTTTATCTTATTTTTAAACTGTTCCTTTCATTTTTTTTTTTTAAATAATTTTTATTGTTATCTCAGGGAATGTAAATATCCCCTATGATAGCAATAGGTAGTGACAGGTACTCTTTTTTGAAAAAATTGGGGTCTATTAGACCCTAGATCTCTCCTCTGCCCTCAAAGCATCTGACCACACCAAGATCGGTGTGATAAAATGCTCCCCCAATTTCCCAATGGCGCTGTTTAAATCCGGCGAAATCTAAGTCATAAAATGCTTGTAGCTTCCGGTTTCTTAGGCCATAGAGATGTTTGGAGCCACTCTGGTCTCTGATCAGCTCTATGGTCAGCTGGCTGAATCACCGGCTGCATTCTCAGGTTCCCTGTTGAGACAGGAGAGCCAGAGAAAAACACAGAAGACGGTGGGGGGGGGGCATTCCCTCCCACTGCTTGTAAAAGCAGTCTAGAGGCTAATTAGCCGCTAAGATTGCTTTTACATGAAAGCCGACCGCTGGCTAAAAAGAATGATACCAAGATGATACCTAAACCTGCAGGCATCATTCTGGTATAACCACTCAAAGTCGTGAATGGTGTACCTGAAGACAAAAAAATGGTTAACAATAAAGCACAGTAAACGGTAAAGTATAAAAAATTGCATACCTGAAAAGCAAACATGATAAAACATAATAACAATAAAACATTGCAGAATAGAATACAGTAAAAAAGAGCAGAACAATAGAGAGAGAATAGAGAGAGAGAGAACAATAAAACGACAACTATTTTTTTTTATTTTTGTTTGTGTTTTTTTTTTTTTTTTTTTTACACTTTTTTTTTGTAACTGTAACTTTTATAACTGTAACCGGTTCCAGGTTCGGGTCTCTCAAAATGCGATGGCATCTTGGGAGACCCTGTGAAAGTGTGCCTAGTCTGTGCAATGCTGTACCCTACGCTAATACTCAACTAGTGTATGGTAGCGTTCAAAACATTCACCAATGCAAAGACCAGGATTATCAGGACAGGAGGGACAATAATAGCGGGTGTCACGCCTATATCCGCGCTTGCTGCAGACACATCTTTTTTGGGGGGGTTCGTTGGGTAGGGGTACTCGAGAGGACATATAAATGCCTCTCATGCAGCCGACTGCATTTGGTTGGGGATGTGAATGGGGGAAGTACGGGCGCTGCAGAAGCGGTGGGTTCACAAATTAGGATTGGCGAATGCAGCAGGAAGGGCACTATGGGCACGACAGGCCTATGTTTGTCTTTTTGGTGGCAGCGCGACACTACTTGTGCTTGCCACCTCACCAGCTTGAACTGCACTTATGGGACTCGCCACGTCACCAAGTGTTACTGCAGTGCTGGTTTGACTACGACCGGGGTGTACTAGGCCGCTGGCGCTTGCCAGTTCACCAAAACGCTACAAAAAAAAGTGACAGTGATCGATCGATACTGCACTTGGGTGGGCTGGGCTGGGCCGGGCGGAGGGGCAAAACGCAGGTGCTAGCAGGTATCTGGGCTGATCTCACTAACACTGTGTTTTTGGGAACCCTAAACTGCTGGGGACGCTAGTATAGATCTGATCGGATCAGATATTGATCCGATCAGATACTATACCACTAAGGGAGGTGTACGGTGCGTGCGTGGGTGTTAGCGGTACTGGCGCTAACCTGACGCTGCCTGGGGCTGGTGCTTGCCAGTTCACCAAAATGCTACCAAAAAAACTGTTAGCGATCGCAGGGATCAGGCCTGACTCTGTGAACGCTGCAGTTATGCGTTTAGTGTTTTGTAAGTGTCAGTGATCGATCGATACTGCACTTGGGTGGGCTGGGCTGGGCTGGGCCGGGCGGAGGGGCAAAACGCAGGTGCTAGCAGATATCTGGGCTGATCCCGCTAACACTGCGTTTTTGGGAACCCTAAACTGCTGGGGACGCTAGTATAGATCTGATCGGATCAGATATTGATGCGTTCAGATACTATACCACTAAGGGAGGTGTACGGTGCGTGTACGGTGCGTGCGTGGGTGTTCGCGGTACTGGTGCTAATCTGACGCTGCCTGGGGCGACGCATATCACCGCCGGGCGATCAGGGGGCTAAACCTTTATTCGGTAATAAACGGCGGGTGCCCTGACACTATATAAAATAAACAAACTAACCAGCGTCACCCGTAACAGTTATACGGTGATCAGTGGTGAAAGGGTTAACTAGGGGGCAATCAAGGGGTTAAAACATTTATTAGATAGTATATGGGGGTCCCTGTCGCTATAAAACGCTGACAGCGAACCTAAATATTTACGTCCCTAACTAGCGTCACCAGCGACACTAATACAGCGATCAGAAAAATGATCGCTTAGCGACACTGGCGACAGGGGGTGATCAAGGGGTTAAAACTTTGTTAGGGGGGTACCCTAGACCTACAGGGGGCTAATACTAACTGTCCTACCACTGCTAACTGTCACAAACTGACACTATGCAGTAATCAGGAAAAAAACAAAACAAAACAAAAAAACCTGCTTGGTGTCAGTTTGTGACGGGGGGGGGGTGATTGGGGGGGGATCGGGGGGCGATTGGGGGTGTTTAGTGTGCCTGGCATGTTCTACTGTGTTGTGTGTGTGTGTTGGTGCACTTACATGTCATCTCTCCTCGGCGCTGGAACGGAAACTGGCCAGCCGAGGAGAGATGACATCACATCCTCTGCCTCTGTGTACTATACAGAGGCAGGGGATGTTTCTCATTGGCTGGGAGCGATCGCGAGGGGGGGGCCACGATCGTATGGTCTCCCCCTCATCTCTGATCGCTTCCAACCAAACGCCGACCGCCGATCGGACCCCCCGCCCGCGGGAAGGCAATCACGTACCAGGTACGGGATTTTGCCTGCCCGTGCCGCTCTGCTCACGTATATATGCGTGAGGCGGTCGGCAAGTGGTTAAGGCATGCGGGACCAAACACAGATTTCAGCTTGCCTAAGTGAAGAGGTAGCTGCCTAGTACACCATCAGTTAGACCAACATCCAGGGGATGTGGTTCTACAACTTCACCAAGGAAAGATGGTAAATTGACTTCCTGGTTAAAGGGGAAGGAGGAAGACACCTTAGGGATAAAAGTGGTCTGAGGGTTTTAGGACTACTTTGAAGGGTAGAATGTTAGGTGAGGCTCCTCGAGTACAAAGCTTGCAGTTCTGACGCCCTTTTCACAAAGGTTGCGGCAACCAGAAGTAAGGTCTTCAAGGTTAGATTGCAGGGTGTAGTCAGTTCTGTAAGATAGAAGAGAGGCCTTGATAGAGCTGCAAGGATTGTAGGCATGTCCCACTTAGGGAACAATGGTTTCCTGAGAGGTATTAACTTCATGCAAGCCTTTAATAACTGCATTACCAAATGGTTAAGGGCCCATCAAACCCCATGACACTTGAACTTTAAACATATTTGAATCTAGTACCTCCTCCAGCCCCATTTGTAAAAACTGCAGAACTTTGGTTGGTTCTGGCGATAAAGGACTCCAGGCTTTCGTTAAGTGAGATCTGCAAATTTTACCCATATTCTTTGGTAAGTCTTATTTAGGGAGGCCTTTCTGGCTTGAAGCAGGGTAGCCACCAGAGGCGACGTCAGGGGGTGGCTTTGGGGCTACAGCCCCGAGCCTGGAGCTAATAGCCCCGAGTCTCTTGTCCCGGTCCTAGAATGCCGGGGACAGGGGCGGACTGCGCTGTGGTAGCGCTGGCTCCGGCTCCAGCTCCGCCTCCACCCCCGCCTGACTCTACTCTTGGTCACTGGTTGCTATAGCCGCCTAGCGGCTAGCAACCAGTGACGTTACTGCCCACTGTGCCCACACTTCCCAGCATTGAAAGTGGAGGAGGATTGCACTTCCTCCTCCTCCGCGCTAGTGCTCATGGGCAGGGCCGGCCCTACCATGGGACCTGGTGGGACCATGGGTCCCGGGCGGCAGGTTCTGAGGGGCGGCACATTGATGCCTAAGAAGATGGTGGCGGAACTCCCGCCGATCGCTCCACTTCTTATCCCACTGTGAGGGTGGCCTGGGCGGCGCCGCTGCTTTTAGAGGTGACGGCAGAGAACTCGCTGCTATACCCGCACAGCGGACCGCCGCCCATCCTTTCCACGGCTCCCCCCTACTGCTGCTGACATGTCGGGACAACAAGAGAAAGTCAGCTGACGGCTAACAGCGGAGGGGAGGAGCTTCCTGCTGTGCACTGAGACCCCCTGATGAAAGAGGGATCGCTGGAGGCGCGGCTGACACTGAGAGAAAGTAAGTGTCAGCACCATTGATCTCATCTCCACCACCCCTGCCTGTGTCTAACCCCCCTCACCAGCCCTGCCTGTGTCTAACCCCCCCTCACCACCCCTGCCTGTGTCTAACCCCCCCCTCACCACCCCTGCCTGTGTCTAACCCCCCCTCACCACCACTTCCTGTGTCTAACCCCCCCTCACCACCCCTGCCTGTGTCTAACCCCCCTCACCACTCCTGCCTGTGTCTAACCCCCCCTCACCACCACTTCCTGTGTCTAACCCCCCCTCACCACCACTTCCTGTGTCTAACCCCCCTCACCACCACTTCCTGTGTCTAACCCCCCTCACCACCACTTCCTGTGTCTAACCCCCCCTCACCACCCCTGCCTGTGTCCAACCCCCCCTCACCACCCCTGCCTGTGTCTAACCCCCCCTCACCACCACTTCCTGTGTCTAACCCCCCCTCACCACCCCTGCCTGTGTCTAACCCCTCTCACCACCCCTGCCTGTGTCTAACCCCCCCTCACCACCACTTCCTGTGTCTAACCCCCCCTCACCACCCCTGCCTGTGTCTAACCCCCCTCACCACCACTTCCTGTGTCTAACCCCCCCTCAACACCACTTCCTGTGTCTAACCCCCCTCACCACCACTTCCTGTGTCTAACCCCCCTCACCACCACTTCCTGTGTCTAACCCCCCTCACCACCACTTCCTGTGTCTAACCCCCCCTCACCACCCCTGCCTGTGTCCAACCCCCCCTCACCACCCCTGCCTGTGTCTAACCCCCCCCTCACCACCCCTGCCTGTGTCTAACCCCCCCTCACCACCACTTCCTGTGTCTAACCCCCCCTCACCACCCCTGCCTGTGTCTACCCCCCCTCACCACCACTTCCTGTGTCTAACCCCTCCCTCACCACCACTTCCTGTGTCTAACCCCCCCTCACCTCCACTTCCTGTATCTAACCCCCCTCACAACCCCTGCCTGTGTCTAACCCCCCCTCACCACCCCTGCCTGTGTCTAACCCCCCCTCACCACCCCTGCCTGTGTATGTCTAACCCCCTCACCACCCCTGCTTGTGTATGTCTAACCCTCCTCCTCTACCCCTGCCTGTGTCTAACCCCCCCTCACCACCCCTGCCTGTGTCTAACCCCCCCTCACCACCCCTGCCTGTGTCTAACCCCCCCTCACCACCCCTGCCTGTGTCTAACCCCCCTTCACCACCCCTGCCTGTGTCTAACCCCCTCACCACCCCTGCCTGTGTATGTCTAACCCTCCTCCTCTACCCCTGCCTGTGTCTAACCCCCCCTCACCACCCCTGCCTGTGTCCAACCCCCCCTTACCAGCCCGCCTGTGTCTAACCCCCCTCACCAGCCCTGCCTGTGTCCAACCCCCCCACCACCCCTGCCTGTGTATGTCTAACCCTCCTCCTCTACCCCTGCCTGTGTCTAACCCCCCCTCACCACCCCTGCCTGTGTCTAACCCCCCCTCACCACCCCTGCCTGTGTATGTCTAACCCTCCTTCTCTACCCCTGCCTGTGTCTAACCCCCCTCACCACCCCTGCCTGTGTCCAACCCCCCCCTCACCAGCCCTGCCTGTGTCCAACCCCCCCACCACCCCTGCCTGTGTATGTCTAACCCTCCTCCTCTACCCCTGTCTGTGTCTAATCCCCCCTCACCACCCCTGCCTGTGTCTAACCCCCCCTCACCACCCCTGCCTGTGTCTAACGCAGTCAGTGTGGGTCAGGTAGGTCAGTGTGGTTTAGGTAGGTCAGTGTGTGTGGGTCAGTGTATGTAGGTCAGTGTGGGTCAGGTAGGTCAGTGTGGGTGGGTCAGTGTATGTAGGTCAGTGTAGGTCAGTGTGAGTCAGGTAGGTCAGTGTATGTAGGTCAGTGTATGTGGGTCAGGTAGGTCAGTGTGGGTCAGGTAAGTCAGTGTATGTAGGTCAGTGTATGTCAGGTAGGTCAGTGTATGTAGGTCAGTGTATGTCAGGTAGGTAGTCAGTGTGTGTATGTCAGGTAGGTCAGTGTATGTCAGGTAGGTAGGTCAGTTTAGTGGTCAGCATTGATGGGCACTGGTAAGCCAGGCAGCAACCAGCAAGTCAGCGTACCCCCCGCCACACAACCACACAACCCCTCCGCCCAACCAAAAAAACCCAGCGCCACTAGAGGCCCTCCCCCCATGCCGGCCTTGGACTTCGGGCTGAAGCCCCTGGTCTTTTTGCCACCTAGCAACGCCCCTGGTAGCCACTATCTGCACTAAGCACCTTTGATTTGGTAGCATCCACCTCTCAACTTCCATGCCATCAATTATAGTCTTTTGGGGCTGGATAGCAAAAACTGGCCTTGAGAGAGCAGATCTGACATCACTGGCACAGGCAGTAGTGACTCATTGCTTAACTGTAGGAGAGACAAAAACAAGAGCCTTCTCAGTCAAAATGATATAACTGCAATTATCGATACTAGAAGTTCCACTGGCAATCTAAGAAGTCTACCCTTCCACTGCTGGGTATGGTGCTCTAGCTAGGAATCTGCCACATTTCATATTCCAGGGAGTTATCACTAGATTGATCTGGGGAGATACCCCATTCAGAGTTAAATGGTTGAACACCCCAGCTGAGGGACCACTTATTTCAGGGGTAGGCAACCTCGGCCCTCCAGCTGTGGTGAAACTACAAATCCCATCATGCCTCTGCCTCTAGTAGTCATGCCTGTGATTATTAGGGTCTTCCAATGTCTCATGGGACTTGTAGTTTCAAAACAGCTGTGGGGCCGAGGTTGCCTACCCCTGACTTACTTGATAAGAAGGTGCAGCTCAATGAATATGCTAACTGATTTTGAGTTGCTGGCATAAGGACTGCCCTCTGGTCTTTTCGATGAATCTGAGCTCATTAGATTAACAGTCGCACTTCCAACATCAGGCTCCTTCTTCCCCTCTGCCTCTGTATGTATGTAACTGTCATTTTGTTGTCTAGGCAGAATACAACTCTTGTTCCTCTTATAAAAGGAGTGAATTCCAGAAGGTCCTTTAACCCATTCAACACTATGCCTTGTAAGCTGAACATCCTATGGCCTTGAGCAGCCTGCTTGATGAAATGCATTGATGAAATTGTGGTGTTATTAGTCAGGAAGGGTCGAATTCTGGAGATGTTGCGGAGGTTAAGGCTGCAGGATTTAGCCAGTGATTGGATGTGGGGGCTGAAGGAAAGGTCAGAGTCAAGGATTACACCCAGCACTCTGGAAGGACCAATGGTTGTGCTGTTGATTTTAATGGTAAAGTCATGGGGGGGGCGGGAAGGAGGAAATATTACAAGCTCAGTTTTAGAAAGATTGAGTTTGAGAAAGTGGTGAGACATCCATACCAATATGTCATTCAGTAAGTTTGTGATCCGTGAGGAGATTGAGGGGGTGAGTTGAGGAGTGGAGAGATAGATCTGGGTGTCATCTGCGTAGAGGTGGTATTGGAAGCCATGGGAGGTTATCAACTGCCCCAGGGAAGAGGTATAGAGCGAGAATAGGAGGGGCCCAAGGACAGAGCCTTGGGGTATGCCAACAGAGAGAGGATGAGGAGCAGAGTAGATGGAGTTGTAAAAGATAGGTAGGAGGAGAACCAGGATAAAGCAGAATCACAGAGGCCAAGGGAGTGTAGTTTGCTGAGGAGGAGCAGGTGGTCAACTGTGTCAAAGGCAGCAGAGAGGTTTAAGAGTATGAGTATGGAGTAATGGTCATTAGTTTTAGCAGTTAGTAGGTCATTGGTGAGTTTTAGTAGGGCAGTTTTAGTAGAATGTTGTGGACGGAAGCCAGACTGTAGGGGGTCGAGAAGGTTGTTGTCCGTGAGGTAGCGACTCATTCAGTTATGGACAAGGCGTACCATAAGCTTGGAGGCAAATGGGAGCAGGGAGATGGGTCTTAAGTTATTTAAACATGTGGGTTTTTTTGAGTATGGGGGTAACCAGTGCATGTTTGAGCAGGGAAGGAAAGGTGCCAGAGGAGAAGGAGAGGTTGAAGATGTGGGTTAGAGAGTTTAGGATAGAGTGGGACGTTGGTCGCAATAATTGTGAGGGGACAGGGTCCAGGGGACAGGTGGTGAGGTGGGCCATGGAGAGGAGTTTATCAACTTCATCGGTGGTAACTGGGAAGAAGGAGGAGAGTATTGAGTGTTGTGTTGGACCTGATGTGTTGGGTAGGGGAGGAAGTTGAATGCTGGATATCTCCTTGCAAATGGTGTCGATTTTGCTTTTGAAATGGTTAGCAATCTGTTGAGCGGTAAGCAAGTTGGTGGGTGGGGGCAGTGGGGGGTGAAGTAAGGAATTATGGGTAGAAAAGATTTGATGAGGTTTTTGATGAGAGTGTTGTAGTAGGTTTGTTTAGCAGTGTGGAGGCAGGAGTTGTATTTGAGAAGGGCAGATTTGTAGAGGGTAAAGTCTTGCAGGGACTTAGATTTACGCCATGCTCACTCAAGAGCACAGCTGTGTCTCTTGAGACTTCTGGTGTTGTCTGTTTGTCAGGGTTGTGGCAGATGGGGCCTGGTTCTGCGTGTAGAAAGAGGAGCAAGTACGTCTAGGTAGGATGACAGCATGTTGTTGTAGATGGAAGTGGTTAGGTCTGGGCAGGACAGGGATGCGATTTTGTCGTAAAGGCCATCAGTAGCAGAATGAAGAAGGGAAGGGCTGAGGTTACGAAGGTTTCTGCGGGTAGTGGTTTGTGGGTTGGCAGCATGGGAGGTAGGAGACAAGGAGAGTGTAAAACGGATAAGGTTGTGATCAAAGAGAGGAAAGGGGGTGTTAGAGAGGTTGCAGGGAATGCAGCGAAGGGAGACTACGAGGTCGAGAGTATTGCCATTGGAATGAGTGGTGGTTTGTGTCCATTGTGTTAGGTTAAAACTCACTCCATCAGTCACTCAACTCACTCCATCAGTCTCCTCACGCATCACTAACTTACTAACCGACATATCTGTATGGATGTCACACCACTTCCTCAAACTCAACTTGTCCAAAACCGAGCTTATAATATTTCCTCCCCCACGTGCCTCTTCCCCTGACTTCTCTGTGAAGAGCAATGGCAAAACCATCCACCCGTCCCCACATGTCAGGGTGCTAGGTGTTATCCTAGATTCTGAACTCTCCTTTCAGCCCCACATCCAATCACTTTCCAAAGCTTGCCGCCTCAACCTCCGCAACATCTCTAAACTACGTCCCTTTCTAACCAGTGAAACTACAAAGCTCCTGATTCACTCCCTGGTTATCTCTCGCCTTGACTACTGCAACTCACTCCTCATTGGCTTACCTTTAAATAGACTATCCCCCCTTCAGTCCATCATGAATGCTGCTGCCAGACTCATCCACCTTACAAACCAATCAGTGTCTGCTACCCCTCTCTGCCAATCCCTCCATTGGCTACCACTCGCCCAACGAATTAAATTCAAAATACTAACAATAAGTTTCAAAGCCATCCACAACTGTGCCCCCAGCTACATCACTAACCTAGTCTCAAAATACCAACCTAAACGCCATCTCCGTTCCTCCCAAGATCTCCTGCTCTCTAGCTCCCTCATCACCTCCTCCCATATCCGCCTCCAGGACTTCTCCCGAGCCTCACCCATCCTCTGGAATTCCCTACCCCAATCTGTCAGACTGTCTCCAAATTTATCCACTTTTAGGCGATCCCTGAAGACTTTCCTCTTCAGAGAAGCCTATCCTGCCTCCATCTAACAACTGCATTATTTTCTCCATTAGCTCATCCCCCACAGCTATTACCCTTTTGTATAACTTGACCCTCCCTCCTAGATTGTAAGCTCTAACGAGCAGGGCCCTCTGATTCCTCCTGTATTGAATTGTATTGTACTTGTACTGTCTGCCCTAATGTTGTTGTAAAGCGCTGCGTAAACTGTCGGCGCTATATAAATCCTGTATAATAATAATAATAATAATAATAAAAAAGAGGAGGTTAGGTTGAGCAGTTGAGAAGTGGTTGCAGTATTAACATTGATTGGAATGTTAAAGTCACCTAGGATGATCGCAGGTACTTCAGAGGAGAGAAAGTAGGGTAGCCATGTAGAGAAGTCATCCAGAAAGCATGACACTGGTCCAGGAGGCCGATAAATGACTGCGACCCTCAGACAAGCTGGAGAGAAAAGACGAATGCAGTGCACTTCGAAAGAGCAGGGGGAAAGAGAGGGAGGTGTGGGAAGAACCTGGAAGGTGCATTGTGGGGAGAGGAGAAGTCTGACACCACCTCCTTTTCGTCCACTGGGTCTGGTGGAGTGAGTCCAGAGGAGGGACAGGGCAGCTGGAGAAGTAGTGTCGAATTCCTGGGCCAGGTTTCGGTAATAGCAAATAGATTAACAAATTTGGAGAGGAAAAGGTCATTGACAGAAGCTAGTTTGTTGAAGACCGAGCAGGCATTCCAGCGGGCGCATGAAAGAGGGGGGCATGAAAGAGGATGTATTGGAATGTGTAAGCAGGCCTCTGATATACCTACAGAGAGCATCCAATCTTCCAGATTTATCGATAATAGAATTGATTTGAGATTCTCCATCTTGAACAACTGCAATTTTATGTGCTTGTTGAGTTTTTTCAAGTTTATCATTGGAATTGCCACTTGTATGCTGGATCTTTCTGATTCTTCTGTTTTTTGTCAGATGATATCAGCGCTGACATGCTACTGGTCACCCTAAGATGGCTTTATTCAGTCTATTCCCAAGTCGATTGAAGCCGTCATTTGGTATCTTGCACCAGTTTGATTTTTGAGGCAAGAAACAACAACCATGGCTTCAGCCATAATGTCCTCCTTGCTGTGACTGTGGACAACATCGTTCTGGAAGAACATTTAATGATGTCTACTGACACCTCTGCCATAAAGTCTCCTGCCAATTTCTGCTCTTACAAAAGCTTTTACCACCTTATCTCTCTGTACTTCCTCCAAAAGGGCTTCTTTGCTATTAGCCACCATACTCGATATTGGTCTACCTACCACTGGAAATGTTATTGCTGGTCTGCAGGCACCTGTGGATGCTACAAAAGAGTACTACAGATCTAGATCTAATTTTCGGACTGGAGAGTCCTTGAACATAATCCCAAGGTGACTTGTCTTGTCAGTCGCATTAATGATGTATTCACCATTGGAGGCAACAGCATATTGACCTTTGGCTCTTTCAGGGGATACAGCTTTAACAACCTGATGTTTATACAGGCCTTTAAGGAGGCAATAGCC
This sequence comes from Aquarana catesbeiana, assembly GCF_042186555.1. Lineage (NCBI taxonomy): Eukaryota > Metazoa > Chordata > Amphibia > Anura > Ranidae > Aquarana > Aquarana catesbeiana. Next base: position 865,302,796 of record NC_133324.1, read on the forward strand.
TTCCTAACTGCCCTTGTGGAAAAGAAATGTCTTTGTCCTCCGACAATCTCTCCAATTCTGATGCCACCTGCTGGCTGTGGCTGGAAGTACCAGGCAATTCAGCTGCCGACTGAGGAGTAGAGGCTTCATGTAACCACTGCTTCTTTGTTTGTTGCCGCTTCCTCCAAATGGACTTGACATACTAGCTTGTCAGGCTATAACTTCGCTTGTCAACATAGCCTGGTGCCTGCACCTAGATAGAGACTTGTTTTGCCTATAGAGGTCTCCTTCCATCTAGAGGTCCTTTCAGGGCTGTGGATAATACAACATCATTGGGACCAGATGCTCTATTTTTTCTCAATATCTTCACTGCTTACCTTACAGGCAATGTGTGGTCAGACTGGGCAGCGTTCCCCATAGAGATAGGGCAAAGCAGAAGACTGAAGTGAAAAACAGCATGACACCATGATTCCAGATCAAGTACAGAGAAGAATCCTGAGATAAGAAGAGCCCAGGTGAATGCCATAAAAAGGGAATTAATACCTCCAGACAATGATCACATAAACATCCAGCATGCATTAGTAGAGAACACCACCATGTGTTGCCCAAAAAATGCCTTACATCCATTAAAAACTGGCACCCCTGGCCATCAGTGATGATATCCGTGCCTGAGCATGCTAAAATCGCAACCTCAGCTCCCGACACCATTTTGGAAAAGGGCAGTCCAGGAAAAACTGCCCACAGTGGCCCACATCACTCCCTGCCATCCATGCTCAGAGTGTACTTGCACTGCTGCAGACATCTTGGAAATGGCAAATGCTCACAAACAAACAAGTGCTTTAAAAAAACACTGACAAAAAGAGGAAAGCCGGAAAACAAAGGGAAAATGCTGCCATTTAATCCAAAGCTTGTTTAAAACTTTCTTTGACAGGCCTGCACCACCAGAATGGGGCTCCAACCATACAGCTCATTTAAAGGTGGTACAGGAAGGACTTCCACCCAGGAGAGGCTGAACCATGCCCCTCAGACCACTAGAATGGAGATCCAACCATATAGCTCATTTGGAGGCTGTACAGGAAGGACTTCCAGGCAGGAGAGATTGAATGTGTCTGGGGCAACAAGCAATAAGGAATAACTAGCAATTGCAGTCCTGATCAGGTGAGGACAAAAAAGTTGTGGGGGTGAAGCCATAACCCGTTGTATGCTGCCATGATGTGCTAGGAAATTAAGTTTCCTTCTATTGCAAAACCTGTAGTTTTCAGCAAAGTCAACCCCCCACCCAAAAAATTCCCCTTATCCCTACTGATTAGTACTTTTTGTTTAATTTAGAAATGTGTTATGCAGGTCTTGCAGGTTATTTAGGTTTTAGGTTTCATTTATTATGTTTGTTGGGCTGATAAGAGATCATGTAAACTTTCACCCATTTCTTTACAATTGGCACACATAGGCCATTTATAATGGTGTAGGCCTTTGAATTAACTACAAAAGAAAATGTTTGATTCTGTGAAAAGCCTGATAAAAGTGAAATGACAAACTGCCAGAAGTATACGTTTGGCTCTGTCTACAGACACCAGAAGAGTTAACATAATCTAGCACTTGTGGGTGCACCCCATGTAAACATATATGCAGTTTTCACAATTCCATTAAGCTCAGAATGAGTGTTTTACTACACGTCATACAGATTGAACATAAAAAAGCCACTGCCATTAGCCAACAGCACTCCTACATTTCAAGCCTATCATTATATAGACATAATTTGGGTAAAAATGAGGAAACCTAAATTAGAGTTACTTTTATATACTGGAAATTCTGCAGTAATGGGGAAATACAAAATTGTATGTGCCTTGTACTGAATCTTTCTGTTTTAGTCGTTTCAAACAATTGATCTTTGCATTTATTGGATGTCCTTATTTGAAGGCACACTGAAGAGGTCATTTGTTTGTTATCCCCTTCTGTAAGAATGCTACCAATATTTTACCAGCATGTGTGCAGGCAATTATGTAAGTAATGTGCAGGGAATTATTGAAAGCTACTATAAAGAGAAACTGCAAATAAGCACCCTATCAGTATGTAAAATAAATATTTAGGATAATTGGATGCTTTTCTTCAGATTTACAGTGTATGTATAGTCGCTGCTAGCTCTGTAAAGTGCTATCAGAACAGGAGTGCAGGAACCCTGAGATGTCTACACATATAGGGAATTAGGAGAATGGGTGTCACAGAGATATAAGATACACTTCACTACTGCTTTAATCTCTGAATGTGCCCCATCGGAGAGTTTTTTTCCTTCATTTCCTGTCCCAGTGACACCCTGTCCCGAGAATAGGAACTTAGGTAGGGCACACATTTCTAATAGGAAGACAAAAAAAACAGAGGCTCTAACACTTCTACACTTCATATAGAACTAAAAGAGGAGATTTGGGGTTTAACTGGCTTGTGTTTACATTAGCCCATTAGGCATGTGTTTGTTTGTTATTACTTCAGGGATAGAGTAGACTGTAAGTTTCTGTAGGGTAGGGACCAGGGTTGCCTTTTAGCCCATATTTCACCTGGCTGGTAAAATGTGACTTTCTGGCAATGCAATTAATAGGAAGGAGATCATAAGGCCAACATAGTTTACTAGGGATACACGAATGCAAATATTTTTATGACAAGTACAAGTACCGATACATTTTTTTTTTTAGTACTCGCCCATACCAATTACTAATACCTATCCAACTGTTTTATTTATACTTCAGCTGTCAGCAATGGTACAAAGCATTGAAAAGTTATTTACAAATGAAATAAGTGTAATTTTTTTTAATGTTGCACTTTTTTCAAAGTGAAACGTGTAAATATATGTTAAAGGTGTAAAAATAATAATGAACAAAGCAAACAAACAAAAAGTTGTATTAATCATCATTAATCGTTTATAAAATAGAAGTGACCAAAAAAAAAAAAAAATGTCAGCAGGAAAGTGATAATTAAATGGAGGAGAATATGGAGTTAATTAAGACTGATTATAGTAAATTAAGGGTTAATAAGGGGTCAAAATGAGGAATACTTAATAAAACACACAAAAAAAAATATTTTACTTGACAGGTTGCTTTAAACTGACTTCATCTGCAGATCGAAGTTCATCCCTTTGATTGCAGATGAAGAAACAATTTTTGTTTTTGATTATTTCAAAACACAATCACAGATCTAGGACATTTAAAAGGAGCTTTTGTAACCCTCCAGAGCAATTTAAAGTCTCTTGCATTAAAAACATCTTAATTTCACCTTCCTTACTGACTCCAATAAATTCCAGCAAAATGTTGAAATTTCACAGAAAACTTATGATTTTGGTGAAATAAAACTGTGTTCCACTCATCCTAAAGCCAAGTATACACTAGTAGATTTTCAAACTAAATTTTTCAAGTTAACATTTGTTAATTTTTCCAAACATTAGTTGGGTGAAATTTACATTCCTTTTCTGCCAGTGTGACAAGCAAATTCAAAGGAGCAATATGGAATATGTTTCTCGAAAGAAAAAAGTTTTAACAGTATATGTGACTTTTACTCTGGAAATTACAATAATTCCAAAATTGAATGTTAAAAGCAGATGAAATTTTGAACAACATTCCTCCAGCTGTCAAATGTTCAAAGAATTTTTGTACAAATTTTCATTAAACAAAATCTACTACTGTATACCCAGCTTTGGTGACAACCTTATCGGAATCTGATGTGAAGGTTTCTATGTAGTCTTTAAAGTGTGATCCCAGTCAAATTCTAACTAAGGCTAAAGCTTAGTACACAAGATCAGAATATCGTACAAAAAAAGTACTGCTTTCAAAGAGATCGTACGATAATCTGATCATTAGTACACAGCTTTCGTCTGAATTTTTCTGAAGGGACAAACACAATTTTTTTTCTCGTACAATTTTTGTTTAATCAGTACAGTTTTCATTTGAAAATACAATACTATTACAATACAACACATGTCACTTCCGAATTTTTATTCTGTCCTACGAAAATGTTCATACTTTAGTAACCTCTTCATATTCAATCTGGAAACTAGCATACAAAAAAAAGCGGACAATCAATCGTCCGATAATCTCATTGTGTGTACCAGGCTTTAATCTACTCCTGCCCCCATGCTAAGCCTATTCTATATACCCTGTAAAAGAAAGATGTGTGTACTTACCTTTTCTGAATCCGCTCCAGTCCTGGTTTCCAGCACCAGCTTCACTGTTAAATAAGGAGCCAACTAGGGTTGCCACCTGTTCAGGATTCACCTGGACAGTTTGGGTTTGGAATCATGTGTCCAGGTTTCAAACTGCCTGAAACCCGGACACATTATTCAGGCTGAACCATGGCTTCCCAGCAGCGTTGCTGGCTGCAGTTGTCTAAGCCGAGTGTCTGTTACACTCTCTTTCACACTGCCCAAAGCCAGCACTAACAATTCGCCCACACACACACAGACAATAACACAGACGATAGAGGAGAGAGGGCTCAATCTGCTCCTCTCCCTCCTGCCCCTACCCCTCTATCTCTGCCCAGTGCCCACACTCTAATCCCCAGCACTGTGCCTCAGAAAAGAAAAGTGGGGGCCCGAAATTTGAAGTCCAGCAGCCTCAGATACATCTGGATGAGAGGTGCTGACTGCCAAGGGTGTGTGAGCTCACCATTCTTCTCCCTTCTGCCTCTGAGTGAGCACACTAAGGTAAATCAGGGTTCTCAGAGCACCCCTTACATCATAGTTTACCTTTACACCAGAAGCCACACTGTTCCCCCTTACATCAGAGTTATCAGTGTTCACCCTTAAATCAGGGTTCCCTAAGCATCCCTTATGTTAGAGTCCCCAGAGTTCTTCCTTACATCAGAATCTGCAGAGTCCCCTCTTACAGTATAAGGGAACTATTCCAGTTCAGATGTAAAAGGGGAACTCTCCGGATTCAGATGTAAAAGGGGAACTCTGTGGACTCTGACGTAAAGGGGGACTCTTGTGATTAACTTCATATGATTAGAAATGTTATTTAATTGCAAAATATATGTATAGTTTATACATTTATACTATAAAAAATAAAATAAAATTGCTGTGCGCTGTTAAATTGTTCGGGTTTGAAGAAAAGGTGGCAACCATATACCCAACAATGGCTGCCCCATAGCAAGCCTATGGGTCACGTGATCACCCAGGCTCTGCAGTCATTGCCGCTGCCTCTCCTCTACACTGAAGCTGGTGCTGGGACCCCAATCATGTGACCCAACGGGAGTAGCTTCGGACTAGTTAAGCATTGACATTTCTTTTTTTACAGGGTGGATAGAATACTTTTAGAATTAGGTTAAAACTACTTCCACCCCAAGTTAGAATTTGACTGGCATTCCACTTTAAAGTGTACACCATGCACGTTAGTTATGTGCCCTATTCACACCAATGTTGATGTCATGTCAGTTTTTTTCCCGTGCAAAAAAAATCTGCACGTAATACCAGTGTTATGGTGTGAACAGGGCACATAGAGAACAATTGATTTTTTTTTTTGTGCCTTTGCAGAACGCGTGCAGAAAAATTGACGTCTCTGCACCATGGTGTGAACGAGGCCTAAGGCTTTTGCACAGGGGGGCGTCTAGGTGCAGTAGGCTCCTCCTGGAATTTCAGTGCGCCCGGGAGGAACAGGTGAAGCATTCAGCCCTACTGCTAAAGCCTGTCAAATTCTATGGCAGGCTGTGGCTGGACAGGGCTGAACACTGTGGTATCAGAGATTAGGGTCCTGTGCATTCAGGGACAAATACTTGGAATGCTCAGAATGCAGAAGACCTGCGTACTCCATCCAGCCGCAGCTTTGCCATAGACGCTGCACCTGTCCCACCTGGGCTAGAACACCAGGAGGACGCACTGCACCTAGGCGGCCGCGTGCACCAGGGGCCCTATTAGTACAATTGTTTATGTAACTGACATAAAGTGTATAAAGAAAGGTCAGCTTACTTCATAAATGCATTACATTTGCCAATATATATAACTATGGCAGCAAATGCTTTCCACTGGGCGTTAAAAAAACAAAAAAACAAAGTACAACAGCCTCTCTGCTAGTTACTATTAAATGTTATAGTACCTTCTAGGATACAACAGCGACTACATGCAACTATACAAATACATTTATATTAAAAATGTGTTTTTGTTTTAATCCCTCCCATCTGCCAGCACTTTGGTGGAAGAGATCAGATAATATTGCAAAGACAAGGTCAAGTTGCATTTGTTTTCACATAAAGACATTTTTATGCCCTGCAAATGTGAGGAAGGCTATTTAGGGGGGAGGATTTGGGTTTCTATGGAGATTCCCATCCCCCTCCTCCTTATTTGCAACAGCGCAGATAAGGCACAAATGAGGCAAACAATGACAGCTCAGCATCAATTTCTGTTCATCTGGATCTCATGCTCCTCCAAATAATTACATTTGGAATGCATTCCCTATGGACTTTGTATACCATAAATGTTTGGGAGTTAGCGTAGATGGTAGAGATATTTTTAATCTTCTTTGCCCATCTACAGTAATGTTGAGCAGATACAGGGAAGTAAGCAGATTACTTTATATAGTGTTTTACACATACAGGATAATGGACCTGTAACTTGTTCAGCCTCAGCAATAAAGAGTGGTGCAAATCATCTGCAGTCTTATTATTTTTCCAACTTGATCTGGTAAAGAAAGAATTAAGAAAGTCTTTTGATGTAAAAAAAAAAAAAAAAAAAAAAAAACGCTTTCTGCTAAAAAGTTTGTATTTAGTGCCAATATTTCTTATTTTTAATAAAATCACCTTGTCCCATTCCCACCGCTTTTATCATTTCTCTGGTTCTACACCCCCCTATAATAAATGCATCAACATTCACAGGAGGCCAAGCAGGCTAGTGTTATTAACTCATTGTATTCACCTACATTTTACCTTCCTATCTTTTATTTCTTTCAAAGTTTATTCCACCAAAAGATAATGGTTGGAAGTCGTTGAGCTAACTCATTTACTAACAAAAATATCGTACAAAAAATACTGATTTTGAAGTGATCGTACGATAATCTGATCGTTAGTACACAGCTGTCGTCTGAAATTTTCCAAAGGGACAAACATGAAAATCTTTCTCGAACAATAACAGATCGTAGGATTTTCGTTTAATCAGCACAGTTTTCCTCAAAACTACAATATATATACACTGCAATATATTACACTTCTCAATTTTTATTCTGTACAGAAGCATAATTTCCTGCTTGTGTGATCGGCTCACTGATTTTTCCCAGAAGTCTGTACACTAAGAAACATAAATCGAGCCCCTGCAACAAAAATGTAAATGTAAAATGAAATCCTGTCTAAAGGGATGCAGACCCTGCAATTTTCCTCATTAGAGGCCTGCAGGTGCACAGCTGGTTGATAATTATGAAACCACTCCCATTAGATTCACTTACCACATGGGACACAGACAAACACACAGGGATTTCTTCAGAATAACAAAAGGTAGGACTATGCAACAAAGTTTAAAATGTAATGTACAGTATATAGATCGAATCAAAATAATAGTGCAGCGCCACATATGAAAGATGAACAAGTGTCCATGAGAACAGTCCAATATGGAAAGAGACAACCTCCATGAAATAGGTGTCAGACATACAATGTTAGAGGTTAGTCCAGCCCAATCACCACAGACAAATCGAGCCTCTCACCTAATACATTCGACCTGAAAAGGTCACACAGCATTTTCCATTGCCTGGAACACAGACCTCCAATGATCGAACAATGAATATAAAGTGTTCCACCAGATGTATATGGAAGAAATAAAAAAGGATCTAGTGCTCTCCGTATTGACAATTTATTAAAGAAAGGATTAAATATCACTTACATAAGAGGCACTTGAGCCAAGTGCTAAGGTAATGGCACGTCATGTAAAAACGGCATTCAAACCACAAAGATGGCCGCAGGTGACCTCACATGTGACTCCTATCCCGTACACGTTACATCCGTGGGCGGGACTTCTTCAGCGGAATCGGAGCCACGTAGCCCACCTGCTCTTAAATACCTAATGCCATGACAACGCAACAGTAAACAATCAGTCTCCCTGGACATAGCGGTGTGGCCGCAATAGTCATCAAGCCCAAGAACCCGAGCCACAGCGGCGCAGCCGCATTAAACATCAAGTCCAGGAATTCAAGCTACGGGAAAACTGATACTGACACATAATGAAGTGAAATTAAATATGTAACTAAAAAACACATGCCAATTATAATCTCATCTCAATCATCATATTGAATTGGCTATAAAAAGATTTACACCAGGAAAGTGCATGATAATACCAAAATCCCTCAATGAAATCAATGACCTTTCCCCAAGTCAATCAAGGGGGCACTCCATCCTCCAAATAGATAAGACACATAATTTATATTAAAATATTGTGAAAAGACATTGGGCAATACTTAAATCCAATCATATTCTTGGCCCATCGCTCCCGATATGTCCTCAGTTTATTTATCGTAAGGCGCCTTCACTTCGGGACAGTATGGCCCCTGGTGTTTTTTAGTCCTCCTAAAAATACTGAAAATAAACTATTTGCCTTCTTATCAGGATTCTATCCATGAGGGAGATGTGAAGCCTGTAAAAGCTCTAGAAATAATATTAAGAAACACAAAGAGTTTAGCTCATCAGTTACACATAGACAGTATCAAATTAAAGATCTAACCACGGTGTGGTATATATGCTAGAGTGCGAATATGGCCTCCAGTATATTGGGAGGACATCTAGCGCACTGCACATCAATAAGATCAAGAAAGGATTAAAAACCCATAGTGTATCCAGACATTTTAAGATTTGTCATCATTTGAACCCTAAGGACCTCAAATTTTGGGGAACCGAAAAGGTATCTAGACATGGGAGAGGGGGTAATTGCATTCGACAGTTGAGCTACAGAGAGTCGTTCTGGATATACGAAACCAAGGTTGTAACTCCTGGTGGCTTGAATGTTGACTTTGACCTCAACTGTTTTATTTCTGATAGATATTAGATAATATTATGGTATAATTCATTTTTAGTTTGTAATGTACATATTTTTATGTAATTTTTATGATGTGGTATTTTAATATTAATTAGTGGCATTCTGCATATTTGTAAAAAGATGGCCATGGTGTGACGTATTAGTTTGTATTAACTTATTCTTTTTTAAATCAAGTTTTTCTCTTATCCATTTGGAGGGTGGAGTGCCCCCCTTAATTGACTTGGGGAAAGGCCGTTGATTTCACTGAGGGATTTTAGTATTATCATGCACTCCCCCCGGTGTAAATCTTTTCATAGCCAATTCAATATGATGATGAAGATTATAATTGGTATGTGTTTTTTATTTACATATTTAATTTCACTCCATTATGTGCCCTATCAGTTTTCCCATAGCTTGAATTCTTGGACTTGATGTTTAATGCGGCTGCGCCGCTATGGCTCTAGTTCTCGGGCTAGACGTCAATTGCGGCTGCGTCACTACAACCAGGGAGACTGAGTCTTTAGTGTCGCGTTGTCATGGCATTAGGTATTTAAAAGGGGGTGGGCTAAGTGGCTCCGATCCCGCTGAAGAAGTCCCGCCCACAGACGTAATGCATACGGGGAGAGGAGTCACGTATGACATCACCCGAGGCCATTTTTGTGGTTTGAATGACATTTTTTACATGATATGCCATTACATTTGCACTTGGCTCAAGTGCCTCTTATGTAAGTGATTTTTAATCCTTTTCTTTAATAAATTGTCAATACGGATAGCACTAGATCCTTTTTTATTACTTCCATATACATCCGGGGGAGCACTTTATATTCATTGTCCGATCGCTGGAGCTCTGTGTTCCAGGCAATGGAAAATGCTTTGTGACCTTTTCAGGTGGTGGTTGGGCTGGACTAACCTCTAACACCGTATGTCTGACATCAAGCACCCATTTCACAGAGGTTGTCTCTTTCCATATTGGACTGTGCTTATGGACATTTGTTCATCTTTCATATGTGGTGCTGCACTATTAGTTTGATTTGTTTACCATCGAGGTTGATTTGAGTTATCCTTGAAGTGCTCAGCCGCCAATTATCTATGCATTTTCAGTTTATGATCTGTGCTGAATTTTATTGTTAATAATGTACATAGATCGCCTAGAGGGGAATGTTTTTTTCTCAACAAAAGTGGAGTTATACCTTAAACCCCCTCGCAAGTGGACTCACTTCCCTGTCGCAGTAGCTCTGAGCTCAAAAATGCTGCAACGGTGGAGATTGTGAACCAAGCATGTAGGGGGGGGTTGTGTTAGTTATGGCAACAAGGAAGGACAGTTAGAAGCCATTTCTGTTTTTTTTTAGCCAAGCCTTGGGAGGTATGTAGATGGCCTACACTTATAAAAAGAGCATTATTCAACTTTAATAAAAGTTGCAGTTTATTTTTTCTCTAAAGGTGTCCCTGACCTGCATAGGCAGGTTTTTTGGTAAAGGTGAACCAACCGTTTAAAAACTGTGAAGACCTTTCACCCCAGAACAGACATGAGAATAAGATGCTAAAGGGTGATGTAGCTCAACAATGCATACCCCAAGCAGCCTTGTGTGCCCTGGGTCTTTAATTCAAATTTACATTTTCACATTTATTTCCTAAAGCCCATTTTGAAATTGAAACCTAACCACTTCAGCCCTGGAAGGTTTCACCCCCTTCATGACCAGGCCATTTTTTTTGCGATACGGCCCTGCGTTGCTTTAACTGACAATTGAGCAGTTGTGTGACTCTGTACTCAAAATTGTTGTCCTTTTTCCCACAAATAGAGCTTTCTTTTGGTGGTATTTTATCACCTCTGCGGTTTTTATTTTTTGTGCTATGAACAAAAAAAGACAATTTTGAAAAAAAAAACAATATTTTTAACTTTTTGCTATAAAACATACCCAATTACAGTTTTTTTAAAAAATCTAATTTCTTCATCAATTTAGACCAATATGTATTCTGCTTCATGTTTTTGGTAAAAAAAATCCCAATAAGTGTATATTGATTGGTCTGCGGACTGCAGTACAATTAAGCAGCTCAGCTTGGTCCAGGAACCATCCCAAACTCTAAAGCTGACTATACACTAGTAAAATTTTGTTCTAAATTTTTTTTTAAGAATGATCGTTTGATTTTCTTTTAATCTTTAGTTGGGTCAAATCAACATTTGCTTTTGACCGTACTGATTACAAAATTTCAAGGAGCAAAATGGACATTTTTTCTCAAACAAAGCTGGTCATAGACAGTTCAAATCTTGGCTAATTCAGCAGGGAACCACCAAGATTTGAACCATGTATGGGCAGGCTGATTGTACCCAAGTTGGGTACAACCAGCATGTCGGATTGTTCATGCGATTATCGCCAGCAGCTAAAGCCGTGTGTGTTCTCCCAGCAGGGACGGACAGCAGCATGCTTCAAAACAGGAATGAAAAAAGTAAGTCATCAGGAAGGCACCTAGAGATGCACACAGCTTTCCACAGTTGGCTGATTGGAATTACACAGAATGGGATGGGCAGGGTTGCTAAATTTCTGTAAGGGCTGCCTTAATACACCAGTTTGTAATGTGTTACTTAAAGACATTATAAACCTTGCTACCTGTTTTTCACTTGCAAAGGATGTGCATTGATCATGTAGTTTCATGGGGTCATTTGTTGGCCTATGCCCATAGCCTATAGTACAATAAAACTTCACATTTTAGTGTTAGAAGTTTCTGTTTGTGTTCAAACATGAGGTAGGTGACATGGCACTGTGCAGATTAATGTGTGAACGCTGTCTGTAATCTAAAAACTGACACTTCCTGTGAAGAAACTACACATTCCACAATCCCTGGATCTCTCAGAAAATGTAAACCTAACTGAACACGGCACAGCTTATTATATCCCCCCACCACCACCACCAACCATTCACATAAAATACCACTGTATTTTCAGTAATCCTAACAAAAGAATGGTGCTATATACCCATTCATGTGTTCCTCATAAACTAGACATGGTTATGAACCATAAACTAATAATAAGATATACACAATACAATTTCATACAAAATCTGTGGATAGTCCCCAAATCAAATGTATAAAATAAAATCTCAATTCCATCCAAATTCTGTGATAGTCATTAAATCCAAATATATAACAGAAATGAAACAATCTTCTTCATCTTAAGTAAAACACCCAATGATGTTCACCTGATGCACCTCACCAGCAGTTGTGACCCCCAAATCATAGGAAGGCCAAAGAAGCATGGTTCTCAAATGTATACAAGCTGCACTAAACTGTAAGAGACAGCAAAATATGGCTGGTGTGTGCACTCACCCCTCCTTCAATGTGCAAAGCACCAGCAGCCTTCCACAGCATGTTTCATGTAGTATGTGTGCTGATGTCATGTAACGGTACTACGCGTTTTGACGTTACACTTTCCTTGTCAAAAAGGTTTATTGATTGCACAATAAAATGAAAGTCCATTGGTTACATGTACAAGATTGTATAAACATAAGCTCTTTGTTAAACAATAAAACAAATTTTATATATATATATATATATATATATATATATATATATATATATGTAACATAGTATGTTATTGTTTGCATTAAACTTCATCACATACATTTAATTTATTAATTAACTGCTCTATGTTACTTTATCTGATAAGTATGAAAGTTGTAATTATAAATATCTAACAAAAGTTATCTTAAAAAACTTAGTACATATATTGATCTAGTATGTATTAATATAGAGCAGATATGGATGAACAAATATTGTACCATAACATAAAATGAGATAAAAAAAGAGAAGTAAGAGAAAAGGAAGGAGAAGAATAGATAAAGAGTAAGTTCACAAGGTCGGTCCAGGTACCAGAGCATGGTTCTGCGTATTTATTCCATGTATGAATAAAAATGTGGTTACACGGTTTTGTTAAGTAATCAGGTAATCAGTTAAATAATCAATTACCATGGCTGAAGGACTGAATCATTGAAATTTGGGGGTAAATGAATCTTTATCCATGGATTCCATATTTTCTTGAATTTTGGAATTTGGTTGCCTTCAATAGCTGACATTTTAGCATGAGACATTGCAGAATTAATTCCGTTCTTGGTTTCAGCTAATGACAGTTTTGGTGATTTCCATGCTTTTGCCATTGTTTATTTAGCAGTGGTTGAAAGTTGAACAAAAAGCTTAAATTGAGAGAATGTTAGATGGTATGGTTTTAGATTAAGTAATGCAATGAAAGAGTCTGGTGTTAGCGGCTTTAGGAATATTATGGAGGCTAGTTCAAATATTTTCCCCCAATAAGATTTTGTTATTGGACATGTCCACCATATATGTAGGTGTGTACCTGGATCTGTACAACCCCTGAAACAGAGGGCTGAATGATTGGGAGTGTATTTAGCTATTCTGGCAGGTACAAGGTACCAGCGGGTTAGAACTTTATAATTTGCTTCCATCGCAGTAACATTGGGCGAGGAAAATTTAGTAGTTAACCATATTTCAGACCATTCTGTATCGTCCAGTTTTCGTCCCAAATCTTCCTCCCACTTTTGGACATAGGTTAATTTATCAGATTTTTATTTAGTTGTGTGTAAAAAGATGATATCATTCCTTTAGCAAGTGGGTCATTTTTGCACATTGATTCAAAAGTGGAAAGGCGAGGTAAGGTTGATTCAGCATTTGTAAGGAGTGCGAAAACATTTTTGATTTGCAGATACCTGAATAGTTCAGACTGCGGTAAACCATAGCTTTCCCTAAGATTCCTGGGAATGATCTGAAGGAATTAGGAGTAATGAATTCATGGTGCATTAAGAGGTTAGCATTTGACCAGGTTTTAAATGATTTCGGATATATCCATGCCGGGAAGAAGGCAGGATTTTTGAAAAAGGATAATGGGGGTTATATTTTGATTGTAGTTGATTTTTAGTTCTCAGACTTTCCCAGAGAGATACAAAATATTTAGTTATAGGGTTACTTAGTGTACGACGGTCTTTATGTTGGAGTCATAATAAATTATAGATTGAAAGTGGATCACATTCCAAGGCTTCTATTAGTACCCATAATGGGATTTCCTTTATTGTATGCTACTTGGTGATACTGGCCAGGTGCGCGGCTTTGTAGTAGCTGGCAAAATTGGGGAGACCAAGCCCTCCATTAGTTCTAAGGACAAATAATGTACATGCCAGTATGCATGGTTTGATAGGGCCCCAAACAAATTTTGATACCCTTTGTTGCACCAGTCTTAGATAATAAGATGGGATAGAAATTGGTAGTACTCAAAACAGATATAATACTGTAACTTGGGCAAGATGGTCATTTTAGTTTTAGCATGTATTCTTCCTATCCAGGATAACGGGAGGTGTGACCATTGGTGTAATAATGTCGTTATTTGTTTTAATAAGGGGGGGGGGTAATTGGCTGTGAATAGATCTGTATAAGAGGCTGTTAGGTCTGTTAGGTGAATTCCTAAATATGGGATACACTTATCTGCCCATATAAAGGGGAGTGCAGCTTTTGCTGGAATCAATTCTGCATCAGTTAGGGAGATATCAAGAGCCAGGCATTTCTTAGGGTTAATGGCCAGGCTCGATATTGACGTTACACTTTCAGGAGTAAACACAGACACAAACAGACAAAGCAAATAACAGAGGGATCATCAATCTGGAAGAGATTTGTTTTCATCACAATAGCACTCCCACATTTGTGATACAACACAGAGGAAAGGGCAAGCCTTGGATTGAATGCTGCGTGACCCAGAACAAGAAGGTGCCTGTCCCTTGAGTGAATGGGGCAAGGTAGGTAGATGAATACATGGACATGTGAAAACTGCAGCCACAACATATGAGCCCATCATTAAAAGACATGGCAAACAAAACGACACAGGGAATATAACTACATTAATACTTAGTTAAGACAACAAAACATTTTAAAGTGTACAAGGCCATTAGTAATAAATAGGAACACAGCATATAAATTATCATGTTTTCCAACACTAAATACACTGATTGAAACAGGTGGCTGCTGTCAACTTTGTTCAGTTGATCGGTGTGGGCTGCAGACAAGCTAAATGTAAAGAAAAATGTAAAAAAAAAACATTGTGTACACTGGCCTTGTGATGACAGATCTGAAAACATATGGAAGAGCACAGGTTAAAAAGATATAATTATAAAGTTGCTTTGTTTTCAAAGCCCTCTTTTTTTAATTGCTTGCGTTTATCAGTGTCCACTGTGTATGCTCTGATTCACTGTTTGGCCTTGTATTATACTGTATTATATGAACAATGGACTATATATATATATATGCTGTTGGTTTAAAGCGGGCTGTTACCTTCACTCTTGATACCTCTGTTTCACCGTCACCGGGTCTAGGGTCCCGTTGAGTTTACCTCTGGACGATGTAGACACTAACACTTGAGTAGATTTTCCTGGAATTGAACACTTGCGGTTGAATTGTTGAATGCGCTCCCCCTTGTGGGACCCAATCTTTGCCCGCCTGGATAGACCTCTCTCACTTGTCTAGCAGCCAGTATGTAGCACGGACAAAAGCCTCTGCCACAGACTTGTTTGAAATAAAACCCGTACGATCCTCTGCCACAGGATGTATTGGTTTGCAATGAACATCAGACACAGTACTTGAACCTTTAAGCCAACCCGGCAGTACTATGCAGTAAGATTACTTCAGGATACGTCCTCTAAACCGAGTCACCAGGCCCCTCTCCAGACCAGCACTCTGCATGATCCTTCCATGACGGGTCCTCCTCTGGGATCTCCTCGGTTGTCCTGCTTCTTCATTCTGGATAGACAGCTCAGGACCTTTCCTCTGCTGCTGTGGTAGGCCCCAGACAGGCTTCTGGGCCCACCCCTGCGCCGCAGCGACGTGGGCCTCCAGAACGGAGGACCACGAGGTGGTACTCTTAACGCATACCTGTCGGCCAGGAGGGCCAGCAGGTGGCTGAAAACGAACCCCTAAACATGGCGTCTGTCCCATAAATACCCTCTCCCAGAATGTAACTCGGAGGACCACCTCCACCGAGTTGTCCCCGGGACAAAGGAGCACTCATACGCTTCAACACGTTGCTTTTCCAGCACCAGCCGATGGTGACAACGACACCCACCGGCACAGTGTGGAACTACATGCAACTCAGCCAAGCTGGAACAGAGGCAAATCTAACTTCCTCTAACAAGTAACCCACAAGATTAACCTATCAGCGGTAGATTAAAAATCTACCAGCGCTACATATATATATACCCTGTTTCCCCGAAAATAAGACCTAGCGTGATTGTCAGTGATGGCTGCAATATAAGCCCTACCCCCCAAATAAGCCCTAGTTAAAGTCCTTGTAGGTCTTCTTTTCAGGGTAGGGCTTATTTTCGGGGAAACAGGGTAGGCCTTATTTGGGGGGGAAGGCTTATATTGCAGCCATCACCGACAATCACGCTAGGTCTTATTTTCGGGGAAACAGGGTATATATATATATATATATATATATATATATATATATATATATATATATATATATATTGTAAAGTTGGAGGTTGTTTAGCTTTCGTAGTAGATGCTTTTAACAATGATTCAAACCAGTCAGGAACTGTATTTTAGGGCATGTTAGCCTATTTCTATTAAAAAGGCAAATAAAAGTCCATAACATAATGGTTTCCCACACAGGGGTTCTTCTCCAGCAAATACACACAACAGAAAATGCTTGCCCACCTGGCTCTCTGTAGCAGTACTTCTGCTCTTTATCCAGGTCACACAGACCACTGGATCCTTCAGTGTGGACGGCTTTACTTTGGCGCCCACAGCTCCACTCTGGCCTTAGTCCTCAGGCCGTTTCACTGCCTCTTGCAGTCACACATGTTCTGGCTGCCTCCTGCAGCCCCTCTGACTCCTGGAGACCTTCTGTCTCTTGGTGTGGAGCAGTCTCCAACTGGGAGCCCTGCGGTACTCACATAAACTCATTATAAGGGCTGAGCACACACCCTGTGTCCAGATTTTGCAGATGACCAGCAGGGTGTGTGCTCACCTGAGCACACACCCTGCTGGTCATCTGCAAAATCTGGACACAGGGTTGGAGATCCCGTCCCACCCAAGACACTGTGGAATCTCCAAACTACAGAGCTCCATGATGGAATACCAAAACCTGGAGAAAGCTG
The DNA here is from genome assembly GCF_042186555.1 of Aquarana catesbeiana. Lineage (NCBI taxonomy): Eukaryota > Metazoa > Chordata > Amphibia > Anura > Ranidae > Aquarana > Aquarana catesbeiana. The sequence goes on from NC_133324.1 coordinate 865,319,890, forward strand.
TGAAAGCAGTCTTCTCTAGTCCACACCTATGCTCTGCACCAAGCAAATGTGCACACCCTGTGTCCCCCAAACTACCAATTTTACTGTGACAGCATCTCCTACTGTCACTATATATGCGTGTTTCTATGGCCATTACAAATTATATTTAGTGAGAATAACAGAAAAAAGAAGCCAAAATAAAAATAGTCAAGAAGTCAGTTCTCACATACAAGCGCAGAAAGGAAACGTTTATGATGTTTGCTACTGAGGGCTCTGGAAAATATAATCAGAAAGCACAGGTGGGAGTAAGGGTAGTGCCTTAAAGTAAAACTACAGGCACTATTATCATTTTGGATAGAGTAAGGGAAGATTATAACCCCTGTCAGATTTTTTTTCACCATCTGTGTACCATTGCAGAGATTTCCCTTCACTTCCTGTCTCACAGCCAAACAGGAAGTCAGAGGAAATCCATGCAAATTAAGGTAATTCTTTGGGGACCACCTGGTCACCAGAACTAGTGTCCCCTTTGGAAAATCTTTCTTCTATTACTTTTCTGGGGACAACCCAAATATTGGGATTTTCTTTTACTTTCACTTTCAATGATAATGGTAAACAGGACAAATAGAGAGACTGAATCTCCTTAACAGGGGCACAGACAGCAATAAAAACGGACAGGGGTTCTAATCCCTCTTCACTTTATCCAAAACTAAAAAAAAATAGTTTTGACATTAGTTATACTTTAATTAAACTTAGCTTTTGCTGTGCTTTCCAAGATTTTACTCCTCAGTTCTACTTCTAGACAAATGCTTCCAGCCTGTGTGCTTTCTAATTCCTGTCCCTGCTAATTTATACATGGTATTAGCTGCCGAAATAAGAGTCTATGGTCATAATTTCACCCCATACGCTGTTCTGTTTTTAGGGCAGGAAGCGAGGGGGAAAAAGACAATAATAAAGAACTGACAAATGCTCTAACCTTTTCTTACTCTACTAAAAAATACTTTTATGTCCTCATTGGGGAGATTTTCTCCCAATACCTTTTCTGTCTGACATCTGCCAAAAAGAACAGGCATGAGAATTTAAACTTCTCTAAAAAGGACAGAGACCGCAATAGAAATGCACGTTTCTTGTTTCAGTTGGGAAAATGTCCATGAGTGATACATAGGACAGCAGGCCATCAAAATGTACAAACTGTAGTCATTATATTCCCCTTTTAGTTTTTCCTCTTTTGGCCATCTCTGGTCTACATATATTTTTACTAAATTATTAGTATAATACAAGGGGTTGATCGTTTAAAAAATCATCAATATTCAGGTGTGCCTAGGGGATCATGAAGTCTAAATACAGCCCTGGATAAAGAAGGCACTCGTCACAGACAAACCGAATAGTGGACTCTATGTGCTATCTGCATGTTTGAAGAAGCTGTGAGCCCCTAAAAGGGTCAGGGTGCAGAGTCTAGATATGCCCACCAGATCTCCACCAGAGCAACCTGCAAGAAATCATGGCCTTGTGGGTATACTGGGCTGCAGCCCTCTGGCACTTGTAAAGATGGCAGATGACCTGGAGTTAGGACCAGAATATGGTTGGCAGGCAGATTCAGGAACAGGTATAGATCAAAGGTCAGGGTGGGCAGTGATCAAGTGTAAAACCATTAATAAATTATATATATATTCCCGCGCTACTTTGAAAAATGGTAGTTTAACTGCTGCAAGCACTGAAAAAGGGTCAGTCCATACCTGCACATATAAAATAAATAAAATGGATGGTGCTGTGCTGTTAAAGAATAGGCTAAAATCAAACTAAAGCTACCTGTACAATATATGTTAAAAAATATCCAAAACAGTGAAGCATACAGTAAATGCTAAAGGTAGTAGTACACGTGAAAGAATTCCCAAATGAATAAATAACCACAGTCTTATATGCAATATGCAATGTGCAATAGTGATTTCTACTCTCCTGTGCAACAAACGCATTGTGCAAAGTGCAAAAAATGATTTCTCCTCTTCTGTGCAACACACTTCAGTGAAGATGGCCTCTTACCTTACGGTCCCTGATGAAGGGATCCCCTGATGAAGTCACGTGACCGTGACAACACGCGTTGGAACGGACAGGCACCGAAAGTGACATCAACATACGAACTCGGTGTTCGTGGTGTTTTGCTTTTAACTTATAAAGAAATGTGAGTATGCCTTATTGCTTTTAACAAATAAAAATGTTGTTTTCAAAATACTACACTATCCGGAATCCTCTCCTTTCTTCTTCCTCCACATTACATATACATCCATTGGGAGAGAAAGACCACTGTTTATACTAGATCTGTGCCATTATACTGAGATGATGTTATTAAGAAGCAAGCATCGTGAACACCATTGATCTTCACTATTACATACACATGCGGTTGCCTCATAACCGTAAGGTAAGAGACCATCTTCACTGAAGTGTGTTGCACAGAAGAGGAGAAATCATTTTTTGCACTTTGCACATGGTGTTTGTTGCACAGAAAAGGAGAAATCACTTTTGCACTTTGCATATTGCATATATTTGCACAACTTTCTGCACTTTAAGGACAAGTCGCTTTATATGTTATATTTGCACTCAGTTGGAGAGTGTACACATCACTTTAACCTTGTCTCAATTTATAAGACTGTGGTAATTTACTTATTTGGGAATTCTTTCATGTGTACTACTCCCTTTAGCATTTACTGTATGCTTCACTGTTTTGGATATTCTTTAACATATATTGCACAGGTAGCTTTAGTATGATTTTAGCCTAAGAAACAGGAATGTAGGAGTACAGGGGCTAACACAGACTGGAGCCCTGGGCTAGAATATGAGCCTATTACTCGGGAGATGGATGATGGTCTGAACACAGCTAAATAGTGATGTGGATTTTTAGGCTGAGTGGGGACTGGCCATGTAGGTGCTATATCAAGCAGAAATCTGGTGATGCCTATGCCTTACAAGCCTGGAACAAAGCAGTAACATTGTAGCATTGCAGTCCACCCTCCTTTGGGGTTCTTCTTGGAGGGGGAACCCCATCTGCTGGGGAACTGTCAAAGAAAGTTCTTCAACAAGTGAGGGATATGAAGATTGTGAAGAACCATAGCTTTTCCAATGGACCAACTATTGAAGTTTGCTCTAGAACAGCCCAGAACCAATGACAGATTCTACCCCATATTCCTCAGAGTCCACCAGAATGGACAAATGGGGTGGAGGCACTTGTACCAGTACCCAAGACAGGGACCTGTACTGCAGAGAGCCATACACAACTGCATGAAAGAGAACAAACACAAATGCAGAAAGGCAGTAAGATTTATGGAGGACAGAAGAAACAGCAGCAAATGCCACAGGCAAAGACACCAAGCATATCAATGCACACCAGCATATTAGCAATAGTTTAAAAAAAGTGAGGCATGTAGTGTAAAAGCACTTTATCAAAATAGTATCACTATTGTAAAAACTTAGACTCCGAAAACTTAGATACATGGATTTCATATATGTTTGATGAAGTGATTAAGTTTTTTTCATCAAGTATTTTTTTTTTTTTTGGAAATCTAAAAAGTAAGTAAGGTGTAATAAAATGAAACAGAGAGGAAAAAAAGGGAACAAAATTTAAAATTCCCCAAACATTAAACAGTAACCTTCCTTTCCTCCAGAGTCTCCAACTCCTGAACTATGCATACCTTAACAGAGTATGTATATATGCATAAATTAGCATTCTGTACAGTGTTGCTTGTCTTAAGTTTATAAACAAATATACACGCTTATACTGTACATTTTAATGGCTTTTTTGTGCAAATATTTACATTGGGAATCGTTGAGATCACAACCTGTTTGTCCAGACTTCTTGGAGAGAGGGAGGGTAGGTGTACCCAGCTCCTGCATAGACAGTGATTGCCATAATATAAACTGTTGCATTTTACCTAGAA